>NC_045704.1:80429823-80485461 GCF_009834535.1 Camelus ferus
AGTGAATAGATTTAGGTTAATATATGTAACATGGATTTAAGTTACACAACTCAATGTGGAAAAAAAAACCCAATCAAAAAAGAGCAGAGTAACTGAGTTAATATATTTCCAAAGAAAACTTTCAGATGAGTAACAGGCAAGTGATAAAAATGCTCAACGTTACTAATTATTAGGTAATTACACATCAAAAGCATAATGAGTTATCACTTCACACTGGTCAAATGGCGATTATCAAAAAGTCTACAAATAGTAAGTGTTGGAGGGGATTTGGAGGAAACAAAGCTCTAGTATACTCCTGGTAGGAATATAAATTGGTACAACTTCTATGGAAAACAGTATTCAGATTACTTTAAAAACTATAAAAGGAACTACCATATGACCCAGTAGTACCTCTCCGAGGAAAAATCTGCAGAAAATCCATAAATTGAGAAGTACCTATATTCAAAAAAGCACTGTTTATAATATGCAACAGAGGGAAGCAATCCAAGAGTCCATAATAGACTGTGGACTTAAGAAAATATGATGTTTCTATAAATGTGGAATGGAATATTACTCAGCCATGAAAAAGTATAAAACATTGCTTTTTCAGCATCATGGATTGGTCCAGTAAATATTATGCTTAGTGAAGTAACTTAGACAATGATAAAGAATGTAATAAAATTTATATGTGGAATCAAAAGAATAACAAATATCTGAGTATATCTATCAATAGCAAGCAATCGAGAGATGACAGATAAATAGAAAGTTAGATACAAAGATACATAGAAAGATAGATAGATCGATAGAGAAATAGAGAGATAGAAAGATAGATAGATTGACAGATCGAGGGATTAGATAGACAAGACTGAAGCAGACTAAAAGATATGGGAAAAAATTTATGTTTACCAAAGGGGAAGGGACAGACAATTTAATGGTAGGACATTGACAGATACAAAGTAGCAAACATAAACGACATAAGCAACAAGGATTATCTGTAGAGATCAGGGAATTATACACAATAAATTATAAAAATTTTATGTTACATTTATTGTAATAATTTATAATGCAATATAATCTACAAAGATGTTGGAATCACCATGCTGTGCATCTGAAACTACACAGTATAGTACATCTACTGTACTTCATTTAAAATAAAATAACGTATAATTTAGTCCTTTTTCCTCTGATAGCATCTTCCTTTAATGTTGTTTTATTTTTACTCTTTAACTTGATTGCTTACTGTATCAAATGATTACTTTTGCTGTTGTGAGGACATTACCAGATTGATATATCTATATTTATTGCCCCTGATTCCCTATTTTTCCCTCTTTACTCCTTATAGTATAGTAGCATTTTAAAACATAACCAAATAATCTGTTGCAGCTTTCTTGTGGTCTTTACTTAGCTTTATGTCAATGTTTTGCTTATTGTTGCCATTTTATTTGTCTCAGAAGAGCTCTTTTCTACATCTCTTGTAAGGTGTCTTTGTTTTGTTTTTCATCTCATTCAGGTTTTCTTTGTCTGGTAAAGTCTTTATTTTCACTTTGTATCTAAGTGATAACTGTGCAATTTAGAGTATTCATGGGTGAGATATTTCATATGTCAGTAGTTTGAAAAATGTCATTTTATTTACCCTTGGCCTATGTTTTCTGCTGAGAAATCTGCAGATAGCCTAATGGGGGTTCCTTTGTAGATTATCATAAATTTTTTTGGCTGCCTTTGGAATTTTACTCTGTCATTGACTTGCCAAATTACATATGATGTATCTTGAAGGAGATCTCTTTGCCTTAAGGTTATTGGTGATTTGTTGGCTCACGAACTTGTGTATTAGTACTTTAAACAGGTTAGGGAAGTTATCGACTATTACTTCTTTAAATAAACAATCAGCTGCCTTCTACCTTTCTTCTACTTCCAGGATTTCACTCTAATGTGCACTTCCTGAAGAAGTCTGATGGCTATTATAGAATTTCCTCACTTTTTAATACCTTGTACTTCTGCCCTCTCCTATCATTTCTAGTTTTGTATTGATGAGTTTGCTAATCTCCCTTTGACAAAGACAGTCTACTTCCAATGCTTTCTATTGCGTTCGTCATCTCATTTATTAAGTTCTTCTGGTCCACCAATAATGTTTGGTTATTTTATAGTTTCAGTCTCTTTGGGAATGTATTCCTTATCATTATTTAATTTATTCCTGAGTCCATTAAATGGCTCTCTGAGTCTTCTTTTATGTATTGAGTTTCTGTATGACACCTATTTTGAATTCTCTATTAGTCATATGGCAATATTCTATAACATTAAGATTGTTTGCTTCAGGGTTGACATTGTGTGTGTCTCTGTCTGTGTCTGTGTATCTGTGTGTGTGCATGCCCTATAATGTTACTGTGATTGGTCATGATCTTTTAAATTATTGCTCTAATGACACTAAATAACAGATTGGGATTTGGAGTCCTTGTTTTGTTTTCTGTTAGTTTGCAATATTGCACAATTTTTGGTTTTATTTACCTGAGCTACCTCTGATAATAATTCAAAATGGCAGTTTGCCATTAAAACTGTCTGGTTAATAGATGTGCTTTCATTGTCACTTCTTAAACTTCTCTGGTAGTTAATGCCATTGTTGTCACTGGGATAGAGAGCCCTTCCTTTTATCTGATATCCCTTAAGGCTCAGTGTACACATTGAGGAAATGTGTAAAGACAGGTGGGTAGTTGGAATCAGGCAAGTGCCATTGCCATGTCCAGTGTTGCAAGGTAGCTTGTCTACACCACTGTAAATGGGAGTACGGACATTGTCATGAATGTCTGAGTATCTGAAGACTGGAAATTCTGTCTCCATTGTGGCTCCCTCCTAGTTATCTGTGACCATGTTAATGGTGCAGTTGGAGGCCCTAAGCTGTGTGAACCACTGAGACCCTGTTCTACTGTGATCTCTGAATCTGTGGGCTCAGATACCCTAGTCAGTGGGCCTTTTTTGCAGTCACCAACTCTGCTCTTCCGTCAATTCAGCCTCCTTTATGTGTTTTAGTCCACCACACTTCAGCTTTACACAAGCATTCTGGAGTGCTGTTTTGTGTTGTAGTAATTTTTGTTGAGATGAGAACGTTTTACTGACTGTAGATTTAAGGGTAGAGACAAAAATAATCGAAACTTATGTCAATTTTTAAAAGGATATACTTTTTCATTTTAAAGCTTAAATTCTAATAAAGACATTATAAGAACAGTAAAGAAAGTGAACAAATCACCTCCCTTAATATCATTCTACTACAAAATATTTTCAGTTTTCCTGGGTCCTTTTCTTCAATGTTTTTCCCACATACAAGCACATTTTCCTGTAATATATGCCTATAATCACTTTGAAAATCATTTAAATTATTAAAATATTTCTCTGTGCTGTAAATATAGCCCTGTTGTTTCTCTAATTTGTAACTAGGAGTTTGCATACTTCTGTCTTCTCCATCCTTCTTCCCTGTCCCCACAAGAAACCACTACTTGGTACACTACACATATATATGTGAGTCTGTTTCTGTTGTCTTTTTATGATTATTTCTCTTATAACTTTAGTTTCCTCATGTAAGTGATAACGTAAAGTGTTTTTCTCTGTATTACTTATTTTCCTATGTGCAACATCCTCTGAGTCCAATCACATTGTTTCAAATGGCACAATTTTATTTTTTGTTATAACTACGTATTTATTATATTATATATATCTCACATCTTTTTCAGCCAATTATCTTTTGATGGGCAGTTGAGTTGCGCTTCTATCCTTGGCTATTATAAATGATGATGTTAAGGACATTGTGGGAAATATATGCTTTAAATTTATTGTTTTCAATTTTTTCAGATTTATAACAAAAACTGGAATTGCTGCAACATATAATGCTTCTATTTCTAGTTTTCTGAGCACTGTCCACACTTTTATAATAGTGGATGCATCAATTTATATTTCCACCAACAGTGTACCTGAGTTCCCTTTTCTGAACATTCTTATTAATGTTTGTCATTTGTAGACATTTTGTTAATAGCCATTTTGGTTGCTATATTTCATTCTGGTTTTGATTTATGTTTTCCTAATGAATAGCAACGTTATGTATCTTTTTACGTGCATGAAAATCAACCCCATGTCTGTTTTTGGAAAGTTTTCATGAAGACCCTTCAACTATTTTTAAGTTGGGCTCTTTGTTTTTTAAATATTAGTCTAATATGAAATATATATATTATGGATATTAACACCTTGTTAGTCTCAGTATCTGAAATTTTTCCTTCTATTCTGTGTGTTGTCATATGTCATGCTGAAGGTTTCCTTTCCTCTGCAAAAGGTTTTGCACTTCACATTTATACATGAATTAGAATCCGTGTACCACAGAGTACATCTAGTTTTTCCTCACTAAACTATAAACACTCACTCTTAGTTTATTATTATTTTTTCTTAATTAGGAGACACATCAAAAATAAATATTGCTAAGATTTACCTCAAACTCAGTTCTGCTCATGTCCTTTGTCAGAAATTTTGTAGTTTCAGGTTTTACATTTAAGAAATTAATCCATTTGTATCTTAGTTTGTATACTATGGAAGGAAGTGCTCTTACATCTTCCTTTTACATGTACTGTCCTGTTTTCCCAGAACTACTTGTTGAAGAGACTGCCTTTTTTTCCATTGTATATTCTTGTCGACTTCATTGCAGACTAATTGACCATATGTGTGTGGGTTTATTTTAGGACTCTCTAATTTGTTCCATTGATCTATGAGTCTCTTTTAGTGCCATATCTTGATGTTTTGATTACTGTAGCTTTGTAGTATTTTCTAAAGTCAGGGAGGATAATGACCTCAGCTTTGTTCATTTTTCAAAGATTATTTCAGAAATTTTGGGTCTTACATATTTTTGTATAAATTTTATTATTTGTCTCCTTGCTTTGGGAAGCAACATATGGATTCTGTGAGAGTACAAATTTACTAAAAGAAAAAAACAGAAAAATATTAAAATGTGGAGGATAAATCATACAATATTAAATAACCAATGGATTGCTGTAAAAATCAAAGAAAAATTATATAAATAAAAATGACCACAAAAACAAAGTTCATGGGTTATAGCAAAAGCAGTATTAATAGGGATGTCTATCACAAAATAATCCTAGTTATACAAATAAGAATCATCTCTCTATAATAATATAATCTTACAACAAATCTATGTAGGAAAATAATAAAAAAAAATTGTTAGTAGAAGAAAAGACACCTGAAAGTTCAGAACATATATAAATAAGGATTAAAAATAGAAACATTTAATCACTCTAAATAATGCATTTTGTAAGATAAATAAAATTCATAAAATGTAAACAGACTCATAAGCAAAAAAGAGAATACAAATTAATAATCTCAGAAATAAATGAGAATTTACAGCTTATATCACAGAGAAACAAAGCATCACGAGAGGATACAGCAAGTCATATGCCAATAAAATGGACACCCTAGAAGAAATGGACAAATTTTTTGAAAGACATAATCTCCAGGAAGGAATGAGAAATAGAAAATATGAATGGATTATCACTAATGAAATTGAATAAGTAATTAAACAAAATCTAACAAGGAACAAAATTCCAATCCTAGACAGCTTCACAGGGGACTTATGCCAAACATTTAGAGAAGAGCTATCACCTATACTTCTCAGAGTATTCCAAAATTTTCCAGAAGAAGGAATGCTATGTACCCCAAATTTCCATAACACACTAAAACTTAAACTGGAAAAAATACCTCAAAAAATTACAGGTTAAAAATTACTCATAAGCATAGATGCAAAAATCATCACTAAAATTTTAGCAAGCCAAACAGTACATTAAAGGATTATACAATATGATTAAGTCCATTTTATCCCAGGAATGCCAAACTGATTCAATACATACAAATAATCAATATGATATACAACACTAACAAACTGAAGAATAAAAATTATATTGTCACATCAATAGAGTCATAAAATGTTTCAACAAAATCAGTATTTATGATTATATTTCCCCTCAAAGTGGGCATGAGGAAACATACCTCAGCACAGTTAAGGTCATATGTGACAAGAACTCAGCTAACATGAAACTCACTGATTAAAAGCTGAAAGCATCTCCTGTAAAAGCAGCAAGAAGACAAGAATGCTCTCTCTTACCACTTTTCTTCAATACAGTATTGGAAATTCCAGCCATACGTATCCAAAATAAAAGTAAATAAAATATAGCTATTTCAGAAAATGAGTAAAAGTATCTGTTTGCAGAGGACATACTTTCAACAGAAATTCTAAAGTTTTCACAAAAAACTACTAGGGCTTATCAATGCATTTGTTAAAATTTCAGAATGGAAAATTAATATACACAAATCTTGCATTTCTATACACTAACAAGCTAACAGATAGAGTAAGTGAGGGAGAACTGTCTCATTTACAGTTGCATTACAAAAAAATAAAATATCTAGAAATGTATCCAACCAAGGAGATAAAAGAACTGTACACAGAAAACTATAAAATATTTAGAAAAGTAATTGAAGATGATGCAAATACATGAAAGGATATACTGTGTTCATCAATTAAGACAAAATTATTGTTTAAATGACAGTACTAACCAAGAAAATACACAAATTAAACTCAGTGCCTATCAAAATACCAAGTTCATTTTCAGAAACTAACAATAAATAATTCGAAAATATACATGTAATCACAAAAGAGTTGAAATCACTAAAAAAGAAAAAAGAAAAAAAAATGAAAACAAACAAACAAAAAACACACCCTACTTTGAGAAATAACAAAGGGGATGTATCACAGTTCCTGATTTTAAACTATACTACAAACCTATGGTAATAAAAAGAATATGGTACTGGCACAGAACAAACAGAATAATGGAACACAACAGAGTGCCTAAAAATGAAATCAGACAATATGGTCATTTAGCCCGTTACAAACAAATGAATATACACTGGGGGAAAGATGACCAACAGGCACATGAAAACATGAAACATCACTAACCATCAGAAAAATGCAAGTCCAAAACACAATGAGATTTTATGTCAGTGCTGTCAAAATGACTATTTTCACAAAGATTATAAAGTGTTGGTGAGGATGTAAGAAAATGAACCCTGGTGCACTGCTAGAGTGAATGTAAATTTCTGCTGACACAGTGGAAAACAGTATGGAGTTTAATCTAAAAATTAAAAATGAAATGTGATCAAACAATTTCATATCTGGATACTTCTTCCAACAGATAAAAACACTAATCAGAAAAGATAAATTCAAACCTATATTCACTGCAGCATTATTTACCATAACCAGGAAATAGAAGCAAATTAATTGCTCATCAGTAGATGAAGGATGAAGAAGATGTGCATTTATAGTATATATACCTTCCCATCTATGAACTACAGATTTATCTATATTTATGTATATATATACAGATAGATAAATTAGATAGATAGAGAGAGAGAGAGATAAATATAAGCACACACACATAAAAATACAATGGGTTATTACTCAGCTATAAAAAGAATAAGTTCTTGTCATTTGCAAAAAATGGGTAGAACAAGAGGGTAATATGTTAAGTTAAATAAGTCAGACAGAAAGACAAATGTTAATGATTTTACTCACATTTGGAATTTAAAACAAATGAACATACCAAAACAGAAAAGCAGTTATAGATATAGAAAGAAACAGGTTGTTCACAAGAAGGAGGGAAATGGGGTGAGGAAAAAGAAATTATTGAGGAAACTTAAAGGAGAAAATTTTACAGTTGCTAATTAAATGAGTCATGGACAAGAAATGTACTGTATGGGAAATAGTCAATAACTATGAAACATATTTATATAGCAAGATATCATAACTAGATTTATTCTGCTGATCAGTTTGAAATGTATTACAGATAGCAAAGTGTATGTTGTGTAAGAGAAAGTAACAGTGTTATAGATTAAAGTACACTTCAAAAACAAAGAAACATAATTATAGAAAAAAAATCAGATTTTTATTTAACAGAGGCAGGGTTTAGGAAGGGAGAATTAGATTAATGCACTCAAATGGTACAAGCCTCCAGCCATAAAATAAACGTGTTATAGGGAGGCCACATAGTAACATGATAAATACAAATAGTACTGCTTTATGATATTTATGAATGTTGTTAAGGGAATAGACACTATGATTTCTCATCACAACCAAAAACCAAATTGTATATCTTTAATATCGTATCTAAATGAGATAATGAATTCTCCCTAAAGTTGCTGTGATATTTATTTCATGATACATGAAAATCAAATCACTTTCTTGTGCACCTAAAATTACACAATGTTTTATTCCTATAATATCTCAATAAATCTGGAAGGAAAAATGGAAAGGCAATGATCATTTTTTCGATGTCATTTCTCATAATTGTTTTTGAAGCAAGTACCCTTGAGTCATGATGTATTTATCCTAGGTAAAGATACTAATAAATAAGTGATTCCAATAAATAATACATAAAGATACTAATAAAATTACTGTTTTCCCATGCCTCAAAATTTCTTCATCATAACAGCCCACTGCTTCTGTAGGGATCAAAATTTCATTCTGTGTATTCATCTGAAATTCGAGAATGGATACAAATTTAACCCTGTCTGCTTTTGCTGTGAGGGATAAATTCACTGTCTCTGACCGAGGATCTCATCCCCCAGACAGCATCTACAAGAAAGGATCTTGCTCGGTTGTGAAAAATCTCACAATGGTAAAATCTCAGAATTCCTACACTTCTTATCTGAATGGAAATGTGAATGCAATACTGACAAAGACTTGATTTTGGATAACAATGTGGTGTTTTCTCATGATTGCATTAGGGGATGTGAGGATAATCCCTGAGATCCACAACAAACATACTTGCATAATTGCTGGGCAAAGAAGTGTAAAGTTTCTGCATTATTAGGACTGAGGACTGCTTTCAAAATGATGATTATGCTCACTCTAATCCAGGTAGTCCAAAGAATGTAAGGTTATTGTAATTTTTAGGTGAACGAGAATAAGTCAACGGTTCAGTCTCTATAAATATTCAAAGGGTGTTGAAAGCCAAAATAAGTTGTGTCAACAATGAGAATTAAAAGATAAAAAATCATAGACATAAGCTTAATTTAAAAGGAGACACAGACCTGTGCTGGGCTCTGGGGACTGGAGAATTTATATGCATCATTCCAATTCAAGGGTTCAGTGGTTTGGCCCTAGCATCAACTCGGGATTCAGTGAACAGGTAACAATTAGTATACTAGGAGAAATATAATCTACCTCTCCCTGATATGAAGGAAATCTGGTGGCTCAATGAAACTCTTAATTCACAGGGATCCTGCCAAATGCAGAAGAATAATTCACTGATGACTCAAATAAGACAAACTTAGTTAGTGCTTAACAATTAATCTTCACAAACACACACAATGGTAGACAGATTTGTAGTCTTAAGTGGGAAGAATTCAGTGGGCAGAGTTCAGAGTATAGTTTTAAAGCACCAGTAAACTTTTGTATATTTGCCAATATTCTAGATTTTCTTAGGTACAAAACTTCAGAGGGACAAAAAAACAATACTGTTCTTTAGGTTTTCTAATTTTGAAATTAAACTGTAGCTTTTGACTTATCAGTATAGAACCTTGTTAAGATGATCACAGTAAGACATACTGTCTGAGAAGAGAGCTGGAAACTAGCTGCTGAACAAGCCCATCTGAACCCCAGACTGCTAATGTAAACAACAACATAGCCACCATCAGAGTTGAGCTGTCAATCTTAAAAGATTCATGTTTCTTTTGTAGGAACAACCACTGCTGTCCAGACACCGTTCTCCTGCTGTAAGTGGGCTCTTTTCTTCTCTTGGTAAAGGTCATATTGGTGGGATGAGGCTAGAGTTTACCTTGGTCCATTTGTCCATTCTCCAGGTTATCAAAGGCTTTCTTCACAACTAGAGACACATTTTCAGGAGTCAATATTGCCATTCCAGTCTTATTAGCTGACACTGGCTGCATGATTGTGAGCAGAAGCCTTAGGCTCCCTGACATTGCCTACAATTTTTCCATCATTTCAGGGCATTTCACATTCTGAAAATGCTTCACCTTTTATTTTAAATTAATGGGAAGTAGTCAACGTCTTTCATGAATATTTTATATTTCCTAATATCTGCAGAAATTTGGTATTCTTGCATTTGGACAATTTTTTAATTCTACCACCCTCAACTCCTTTTATTGCACACATTTTAGATTGCAATTTGGTTACTGAATCAACCACCCCAAGTAAGGGTCTAGTACCTCTTACATACTTCCTGTGTGAAGGTTAGAAGGGGCACAAGTTATGTGGGGTGTATAAACCTACTTTAAATGTTTGCGATATCACTGTCCCTTCTTCACAAAGCTCTGATTCTAAGAAGTAAATTAATTGAAAGGCAATAGAGTTATTGGTATTGGGATGAGATTCAGTTATTTTTAGGTGGGTGGGTGAGGAAGAGACAAGAAAATATCCAGAAAATGAGAATGGAATGCTTTAGGCCTCTGGAGGCATGAATTAAGAAGAAAATAATACTTGGTCTCCTGTACGTACCTTCACTTACTGTCTTGAGTGACTAGTCCTTGGGTTATGAAAAGAACTAGTATGTGGTGAAGAGTAAAGACCATAAGGAAATAGTTTGAAATCCATGGGAGTTTTGTTGTTTCAGAAAGTAGATTTTGCTTAAAGTCAACATGCATTTTTCATTCACTAAATACTAAAATGCATCTGTGGCATGTGCTGTGTTTACTGTGCTGGTAACCAAGTTAGACAAGGAAAGGGGGATAGACAGAAAACATCTGGAGGAGGTGGTTTCTGTTCTGAGACTGGGACATTCTAAGTAGTTAAAAGGAAGACATCTTAAGTCCAAGGATGAGCTGGAAAAAAAGTTGTGAGTTTGTAGTTAACATGGCTGACAAGCATTTGCTTGGATGTATCTCCAGATACAGTGAAACATAAAGATATGCCAAGGTAGTCAGATGCCAGATCTATAAAGAAATGACTAAACTGTTTTGAGTTAGTGAGCTTAACTGCCATTTGCTTCAGTGTAGCTGTTTTGTGAGTGCTCGTGGAAAGTGGTCAACTGATTTAAAATAGAACATTTTTCCACTGCAATTGGTTGTGATGGTCTAACTGACATTGATGATGCAGGAGAAAAATCACCTCTCATCGGGTATTTCTATCACCAATTTTGTGGCTAGTAGAGGGTTTTCTATTTAGAGGCATGTTTGAATTTCAGAAGGTAAAAATGCACTTCCTCCTGTAGTGCCAGCCACAAATCCAGAAAGGCATTAATTGCCACCCGGAAGACGTAAGCTTGTCTTTGGATGCAACATAAAAGCAACATAAAGTATTCACCAGAAAATATAGTGTAGACTCTTGAGGGGAGGAAATGAAAACACCAGTTGGAATGCTTTGTGACACAAAGAAGACCATAGATAAAATTACTTCTTAAATTCTTCCACATGGTGAATGTGCCATCTGAGACTACATCATGTGACCTTTATGAGTCCAGGGACAACACAATGGAGACCATGATACCTGGGCCAGTTCCTGAATTTATCTCCTCTTCCAACCTATCCTAACAACACATTTAATACTTTTTGGGATGAACCAGAAGCCAGTTAGTACCTTTCACTCTCTACATGTTTTAGACTTTTCCAAATTCTAAAATTTCTCTTCTTCCTTACAAGAAATTATTCAAACTTACTCCAATATTGTTCCATGAAATGATTATATCAATCAAATATCTCTTTTTTTTCAAATGGTAATTTCATCTCCCATTTTACTTTTAACTGAATTTAAAAAAATATAAGGAAAATACAGGTACACATGTATGTCTATTGTTCAAATAAAAAAATTACAGATATTTGTCGACATTTGCCAACATCAATTATAATCTTTGTTACCCTGCATAATCTGGTAGTCCTCTGGCAGATCAGTTTTAATTACGATGACGTTCATAAACTGCAGTTGGCTGATGAGTTGGCCGTGAAAGCGATTTAGCTGATGTATCAGCTAACACTGCCACTGGAAACCGTGGGTTACTCTCTGCTTGAAGTTAAGAAAAAGGACCTTCATTGGCCGATATGTTGTGATATCTATTTGGAAAAGTAGAAGGCTCCACCATCAGTCCCAGATAATTGCTAGTTTGGGAGATAAGTTGCTGTACTGAGAATTAGAAGTTGTAGTTGTAATGAAATTCACAACACCGCCATTTGCTTCAGTGTAGCTGTTTTGTGAGTGCACATGGAAAGTGGTCAACTGATTTAAAATAGCACGTTGATCCACTGCAATTGGTTCTGGTGGTCTAACTGACATTGATTATGCAGGAGAAAAATCACCTCTCATCGGGTATTTCTATCACCAATTTTGTGGCTAGTAGAGGGTTTTCTTTTTAGAGGCATGTTTAAATTTCAGAAGGAAAAATGCACTTCCTCCTGTAGTGCCAGCCACAAATCCAGAATTATGATTATCCAAATTAACCCCTGCTTTAAAGTGTTTCTTGTTGAAATTTTGAGACAATGAAGATACCAGAGAAGCATTTTTAATCCCAACTCTTCTTTTTATTCTCACTAAAAGCTGGGGACAGCCTCGTTTAAAATTTGGATTATGATAGAACTGCAGTTACAAACAAAGTGGAAAGATTTTAGTATTACTTTAAACCAAAACCAAGACTACAATAAGCCAAATCTATAAAACCTCAGATTTCACGCTTACTATACAAAGACAATATCATCAAAATATGAACATTGCTGACTATTTTTTGAAATTCCTTATTCGGAAAATACACATTTAAATAGCATAGTCATCAAATTAAAAACATTAGCATTTTCAGTAAAGGTGAATGCCCCTTTTTAAAAGCAGCTTTAATTCCTTTGTTTAGATTTCTGTTAAGATTCATATTTACTTGCAAAGTTTCTCATAATCTTGAATACTTAATGCACTGTCCTCATTTTTTAGAAAAATTAAAGAATTTTAGCTTTAGTAGTTTTATACAATTTTCAAAATCTAGCTTTACATTTATATTACCATAGATTGATGTACAAAAAAAATTTATATATAAGTAATGAAGTGGTGAGTAAAATTTCTGAATACCTTGCTTAAAACAGAGACTCCTTTTTCTTCTGCCAGAAAGTCAGCTAGACAAGTAGATCTTTGAAAATTCTGCCGCAATTTACTAAACCCGTAAAGGTTAAGCTGTCCAACTAAACTTTTCATACTTTCAGTTTCAAATATTCCTAAAGGGGCCTTTCTTTCCAAAACTTCCTTCTTAAAGAAAACTTCATCAATCACTATGGAAGTTCCATTATCATCCCATCAGATGGATTGAAATTGGTCACTCCCAACCATTTTCCAGAGTTTTCATGGAAATGTCAGAGAACAAAAATCATTATCTTCATCTGGTTCAGAGATACAATGTGTGTAACATGGTCTTTTTATCAAGGATTCTTCACACAAAGTCTGAAAAGCATTTTCTTCAATCATAGACCTCATGTCCAAGTCCCCAGAGAATGTTTGATTACACATTAGAGATCTACTTGACTTTCATGAACCAGTTGGTCCATCTTTAGGGACACATCTTGAGTTTCTGAAGAAACATGTGCCATCTAAATAACACTTTCTACAGCTCCTTTCCTAATCTGCATGATTTTGAGCACTGCAACTCCAAATGCTGCTTTGGCAGGCCTGCACACATAAACTCCTATGTCATCACAGTGGTTCTCAACCTGAGTAGCTGTGTGTGTGACATCACAAAATGACTGGTCTCCAAAAATGCGAGTGTAACATTCAGACAGTGTTTACTTCTCATTCATTCAGTTAAAATGAAACATATAGGATGTTTATTTTTACAGTGTGATCTGCAAATATTATTCCCACAACATCTTATTAAATAAATTAAATTTGGGGTCTATGGAATATAACCAATCTCCTAACATTTGTACACAAATTTATACCAGATTTGTGAACAGAGTATAAATAATGCACTAAATAAATAAAGTAATTTTAAAGTTTTGGAATTTAAATTGAAATTTGTATAAAATCTTTACAAAAAAGTATTACTATTTCATTATCATTTATAAATAAAATAAAACATAATTTGATTTCGATATGGAAGTAATTACTTATCTGGGTGCTTTAAATTAAGTATCTCTATATCCAAAAATGAGCAGAGCAAATCTCAGTTTATTTGGTATGTTTATAAATAAATGGTAAATATTTATGAAATAAAATTTGATTAAAATAATCAATCAAATTTAAGAAATCCCAAAAGGGGAATTTTTTTTAAATTGTAAATCAGCATTATTAGAAAAACAAATGTACTTTAATATTCTAGTTTATAATTACAAAAGAGAAAATCATATTGTATACTTACAAATGTTTATTTTTGTCATTCTTTCATTCAGAGGTTTTTCAGTCCCTACAAGGAATAAATTTTCTATTCATCTTTATATTCCACACTCTTGTGGCTCCTGTTAAGTGTTCCAAAATGATGTTGATAAATAAACTTATGCCCAATATCCTGGGTTCCATACCCAGTGCCTCCATTAAGCGGCAAACAAACAAGCAAATAACAGTAAATGTGGTTTTGTGTGGAAAAGACCAGCTAAAAACTTTTTAGGATGCAATTTGTTTCTCGGTCCTGAAACAGTTCGCATTGTTAGTATAATATGGCATTTAAAGGCAAGTATTTTGTGCTCTAATTTTAAATAATAGATATGTTCTCTATCAGTAAACTGTAGTAAATCCAATTCTACCAAAAGTTATATTTTTTATTTAGAAATTAACTCCATTAAACATAAGCCAAATTCAAAATGAGACATAAAATTTTTAAATAAATAAATGTACACTCAAGCTACAATGTACATTTTTCCTTCAGTATATGTATATTCCATTCTAACTAAATATTAGCAACCTGAATTCATGGCATATTACAAGTATTATAAACTTTAGTTAAGTGGGATTTAGTCCTGATTCATAAATATTATTTCACATATGCAAATCAACAAATGTTATACCATCACTTAAAAAACAAATAATACAAAAATAATAATCTCAATATATGTAGGAAAATTATTGACAGAACTTAAATTTTTTATGAAAAAATTCGTAACAAATTTGCTCTAGGTAGAATGTAACTAAACATAATAAAAGCCATATATGAAAAAAACCATGACTAACATCAAGCTGAATGTTAACATACAGGAACGTTTTCTTCTGGACCAGTAATAAGAAAAAGTAGCTCATACTCACAAGTCCTAAATTACATTACTAGAAGTCCTAGCCAGAAAAACTAGTCAAGAAAATCACATAAATGGCATCCAACTTGTAAAAAAGCAGTAAAGCTTTTACAGATGACATAATTTCACATAGATAGAAAACTCCATAGACTCCTCAAGTGACTGTTAGAAATAATGAACAAACGTGTTAAACTTGCGGAATACAAAATCAATATACAAAAATCAATTGCACATATATATACTAACAGCACATTATCAGAAAGAGAAATTAGGAAAACAATTTTGTGTACAATTATATCAAAAAGAATAAAATAGGAAAAAATTTAGTAAGTGAAATAAAAGAGCTAAACATAAATCTATTATTAACAGGTCCAAGAAATGTAAGTAAACAAAATAAATAGAAAGATATTCTGTGCTCATGGATTGTATGCAATGTGAGGAAATATCCTAATCTATCTTGTACATTGTCAATCTTCCCTGCACTACTTATTGAGGAGAATGCCTTTTCATCATTTTACACTTTTGCTTCATTTTCCATGGGTTAATTGATCATAGGTATTAGGGATTATATCTGTTTACTGTATTCTCTTCTTTTCATTGGTGTCTCTTTTTGAGCCAGTATCATGTAGTTTTAATTACTAAAGCTTTGTAGTACTGTTTAAGATCAGAGAACCTTACACTATTAGACTTAATAATTTTTTCAAAATTATACTGGCAACTCATGATCTTTGTAGTTACATATAAATTTTGAAATTATTTGTTCTATTTAATTGAAAATTCTCATCGGTATTTTGATATGAATCACACTAAATTTAGATTGCTTTGGGTAGTATGGTTGTTTTAAACATATTGTTTCACATCATTCACATAAGAGATCTTTTCACTTCTTTGGATCAGTTTTAATTTTCTTCATCAAAGTTTTCTATTTTTAATGTTTAAGTTTTCACCTTATTTGTTAACTTCATTTCTAGGTATTCTTTACATATATATATAGAAAATTATATACATAAAACTTTAAAAATGTTTCCTACACAAATAGAGCAGTCAGAAGGCAGTGGCAAGACATATTCAAAGTCCTCAATGAAAGGAAGCTGTAATTTAAGATACTTTATCAACCAAGACTCTCCCTTGGAATAGAAGGAGAGATAAATAACTTCTACACAAGCAAATACTAGAAGAACATAGCAACAGAAAATAAAATAATGAAAGATCTACTCTAAATACAAGAGGAGCAGAATGCTATATAAAGGAGAAAGGCATAATTAGAAAGGCAATAGCTACAATGACTTACAAGAGAATAAACATGATGTTGTAAAACAGGACATCAAAATTTTTAAGGGTCAGAGTGGGAAGCAGGACAATACAGAGTATTTTCTTCTTGTTTCTGTTCTCTGTAGAATGGGTTAGAGTTTGTATTACTATCAGATAAAATAAACAGTTATAGTAATGGGCCCATATACATACAAAAATGGTAACCATAAGTCAAAAGCTTACAATGAACTCACAAATCTAAAAAGAAACCAAGAAAATAAAAGAAAATTATCAAGCCACAAAAAGAAAAAGAAATGAACAAAAAGGAAATACCAAATCAACTGGAAAATGAAGTACAAAATGGAAATAAACACCCATCTATCATTAATTATTACAAATGTTAATAGAATAATTGCTTCAGTCAAAAGATATATATTGACAGATGGGATAATATAACAAAACCCTACATTATGAAGCATACAATAGAACCACTTTAGGGAGAGGGACACACATCAATTAAAAATAAGAGGATGGAAAATTGTATTCCATGCGAATGGACATGACAAGAAAGCAGGACTAGCAGTACTGATTTCACACAAAATACACTTTAAAACAAAGCCCATAGAGTAAGATAAACAAGGACATGCTATAATGATTAAGTGATCAATACAAAATTATTGTATTATACGATTTAATATATATGCACTCAATATTGGAGAACCTAAATACATAAAGCAAATACTAATAGATAAACAGGGAGAAATTGATGTGAGAACAATCATAGTAGGAGACTATAACAACCCATTACCATCATTGGAGTTGTCTTTTAGACAGAAAATTAATAAGGGAACAGACACTAAAAGAAAGCATAAAATATTAGATCTTGGTTGATATATACAAAACAGTACATCTCCCCAAAACAGAATATACACTCTTTTCCAATGCACATGGAATATTTTCAAGGAAAGATTGTATACTCATGCACAGAAAAAGCCTCAAAAATTTAAGAGAATAAAAATTATTTCAAGCATCATTTCTGAATATAATAGCATGAAACTACAAATCAATCACAGAAAACCCAGGGAGAAAAAAATGACACCATGTAGATTAAACAACATGATACTAAAACAAGTAGGGGGTGATGAAGTTAAAGAAGAAATTAAAAAGTGTCTTCAGAAAAATGACAAAAAAAATAAAAAATCTATGCTAAACAATTAAAGCAGGCTTATGAGGGAAGTTCACAGTGACAAGGCCCTCCTCAAAGTAGAATAGTAATTTCAAATATATAATCTTACGTTGTATGTAAAACAATCTTGAAAAGAAGAGCAAACAAAACAAAAAGTCAGGAGAAAGAAGGAAATAATAATGATCAAGGATGAAAGAATTCATATAGGGTTTAAAAAATAGAAAAAAAATCAAACTATTCTTTGTAATAGTACACACAATTGACAAAACTCTGGACAGGCTCACCAACAAGAAAAGACAGAGAACACAAGAAATATATGAAATGAAAGAGGAGAAACTACAAAGAGTACAACAAATTTCCAAAATTTCATAAGCGACTACCATGAAGAACTGTATGGAAAGAAACTGGATGACCTACAAGAAATGGAGAAGTTTCTGGAAACATTCAGCCCACCAATATTTTATCAGGAAGAAATTGACCATTTGAACAGACAGATCACCAGAAATGGAATAGAAAGTCAATAAAATAAAAAAAATCTCTGCAAACAAAAATTTAGATCCAAATGGCTTCCCTGGGGAATCTGAAAAATCATACAAAGAAAAATCCATACCAGTCCCCCTCAAACTCTTCCAAAATATTCATATGGAGAGAGTACTCCCAAACTCACACGATAAGGCCATTAACCTGACACCAAACCCAGAAAAAGACACTACCCTAAAAGAATATTTTAGGCCAATATCATTCAAAAACATAGATGTAATTGTCTTTAAGCAATTACAAGCAAACAGAATCCAACAGTATGTTAAAAAACATCATACACCATGAGGAAGTTAGGTTCATCCCAGGAACACAATGAAGGTTTAACATATGCAAATCAATTTATCAATTGTGATACACCATATCGACAAAAGAGAGGACCAAAACCACATGATCATCTCAGTAGTTGCAGAAAAAGCATTTGATAAAATTTAAAACCTATTTGCAATAAAAATTCTTATCCCAGTGGGCATAGAGGGAACATTATTAACATAAAGAAAGCTATTTATGACAAACATATTGCCAGAAAATTACTCATGGGTGAAAAACTGAAACCCTTCCCACAAATATCTGAGACAAGACAAGGTTGCCCATTCTCACAATTTCTATTCAATATAGTCTTGGAAGTCCTAGCCACAACGATCAGGCAAGAAAAAGAAATAAAAGGATTCAGACTGGAAAAGAAGAGGTAAAACTGTGACGGTATGCAGACATGACACTATACATAGGAAACAATAAAAGCCTCACAAAATATACTTAGGCTAATAAAGGAACTGGGCAAGTTAGCCAGAAAAATGTACAAAAATCAATTGCATTTTTTTATACTACCAGTGAATCAACAGGAAAACAAATTATACAATCAACCACTTTTATAACTGCACCCAAAAGTATAAAATGCTTAGGAATAAATCTGACCAAGGAGGTGAATGACTTATACATGGAGAACTAGAAAACATTGATTGAGGAAATTAAAAAAGATTTGAAGAATTGAAAAGGTACTCAATGGTCATATAAAGGAAGAGATAATATTCTTAAAATGGCCATAATGCCCAAGGAAATCCACAGAATTAATGTGAGTTCCTTAAAATTATGGAAAACATTTCTTTTTAGGACTGGAACAAATGATCCTATGATTTGTATAGAATCAGAAAAGAATCATAATTTCCAAAGCAATATTGAAGAAAAAGAAAGAAGCTGGAGGAATAAACAGCCTGGACTCCATACTCTATTGCAGAGCTAGAAGATAATAAAAATGACATGATATTGGAACAGAAACAGACATGTGGACAAATGGAATAGAATTGAGAGCCTAGGAATAAATCTACAGGCCTATGCTCAAATACTCTTAGAAAAGTAGCCAAGAATATGACACAGAAAAGACCATCTCTTCACCAACTGGTGGGAAAACTTTATAGCAGCATGCAGGGCAGTGAAATTAGAACACTCCTTCACTCCATACACAAGAATAAGCACAAAATATCTTGAAAACTTAAATGTAAGGCAAGACACAGTAAATCTCCTAGAAGAAAACATAGGCAAAACACTCTGAGATAAATCTAAGCAATGATCTCCTAGAACAGACTACTCAGGTAATGGATATAAGAGCAAAATTAATAAATGGAACCTAAGTAAACTTAGCAGCTTTTGCACAGCAAAAGGATCCATAAAATGAAGCAAAATGACAAACTACAGGATGAAAGAAAATATTTAGAAGTGATGCAACTGGCAAAGGCTTAATTTCAAAAATATAAAGAGTTCATACAACCGAATGATAATAAAAAAAAAGAAAAACAATCTGAAAATGTGCAGAAAACTTAAATAATCAATTCTCCAATACAAATGCCAAAATAGACATATGAAAAAAAATGCTCACTATCATTTATTATCAGAGAAATGCAAATCAAAACTGTCATGAAGTATCACCTCACAATAGTCAGAAAGGCATCATTCAAAAGTCCACAAACAATAAATGCTAGGGAAGCTGTGGAGAAAGGGAACACTCCTAAACTTTTGGTAAGAATGTAGTTTGGTGCAGTCATTGTGGAAAACTGGATGGGTATTCCTCAAAAGACTGAAAATAGACTTAACGTACAATCCAGCAATCTCATTTCTGGGTATATATCAAGTAGAACCCTAATTCAAAAAGAACCTGCACCCCAATGTTCACACCAGTGCTATATACAACACGCACGAAATGGAAGCAACCTAATTGTCCATCAAAAGATGACAAGATAAAGGAGTTGTGGCATATTTACACAACGGAATAATACTCTGCCATAAATAATGATAAACAATGACATTTGCAGCAAAATGGGTGTCCCCAAAAAAGTGTCATTCTATTTGAAGTAAGCCAGAAAGAGAAAGAAAAATAACACATGAGATGACATATGTGGAACCTTAAAAAAATGTTGGATGAGGGCACAATGATTTCACCTACAAAACTGAAACACACTCGCAGATCTTTTAAATATTTTATGGTTCCTGCGGAAATGGTCTGGGAGAGGATATATTTGAGAGCTGTAGGTTTATACATGTTATCCCCTATATATAAAAATTGATATTTTGAAAAGTTCTTTTTTATGACACAGGGATCTATGTTAAATATCGTGAAGACACCTTTAATAGGAAAACAAATATATGAATGAACTGGGACACTATGGTATACAACACAGATTGACACATTGTAAATGGCAGTACTTCAATGATAAATAAAGAATAAATAAGTAAAAAAGTAAATAAGGAAAATAATAAATAAATAAATAAATAATATTTAATAATAAAAGAAATACAAAGATTCACACTACTTAACTTTACACCTTAAGAATCTAGGAGAAAAAAGAAAGAATATGTAAGAAAATTGAATGAATCAGAGTAAGGTAAATAACAGCAGAAACAATGGAAATGAAAAAAAAAATAAAACCTGTCTGTCTTTGAAACATAAATTGGACAAAAGTTTAGTGTGGCTAGGAAATAAAGACACAAATAAAATTAGAATTGAAAGAGAAGATATTACCACTGATGTTACAGAGATACATAGGTTCATAAGAAATTACCACTAGCCAAAAGTTTGAATGACCTAGAACCAAAGTCAAATTCCCAGAAACATGTGTCTTCCAATACTGAAACAAGAAGAAATTAGATAGTTAAATAGAGCTAAAGTGTGTATGAGTAAATCAGTAATCCAAACTTCCCAAAACAGAAATTATTTACAAGATGACTTTACTAGAGAATTCTGTCATACATTTGAAGGCAATTTTTCACCAATTGTTCCCCAAACCTTCCAAGAATTTGAAGGGGTGAAAGATTCCGAACTGGTTTTATGATGCCAGCTTTATTTGCAAAACAAAGCTAGAAAGGACATTATATGCAAAATATAGATTAATAACCCTGATGAACGTATGTGCAAAAATTCTCAACAAAACACAAGCAAAATGAGTTTAACAACACATTTAATGTATCATACACTATCAGTAAAGGGATTTATCGCCGGGTTTAAGGATTCTCCAAAATATTCAAATCAATAATGTGACAGGCCACACTAACAGAATGAGAAATAAAAATCACAGAATCATCTCAATAGGTGCAGAAAGAGCCTTGTATATAATACAACATCCTTTTATGATTCTCTCAACAAATTAAATTAACTCTGTCAGTGGCACGATACCATATACACACAAACAATGTGTGGAGAGAAGCGAAGCAGTTCTCTGTTTATTGATTCTTAGAAAAAGGCTTTATATATCACATGCACAATGCCTCACATATCATCTAAGTTATAACAATGTTAATAATCTTTAGCTATTTATGTCCCCATGCTCCTGCAGTAAGCACAGGAAGTTAAATGATCAAGGATTATTTTAAAGTTCATCATGAAACTTCATTAAATAGGCCATCTCTTATCCAGCCAACTGTGCCTGTCTTAGATTGTCCTCCTCTGAGGATCTTACCCATCATTGGCTATCCAGCCATCCATACTGGATAAATTCAGTAGGTCATTTCTTATCCTGCCTAGATATGTGACATTCCTATCAGCTTGTTTATCAGTTCAGCCTATGGGCTTATTCTCTAGAGCCTTCAGACAGGGGCCTACAAACCCAACATCCCTTGACAGAAAGGTGGATGGAAAAAATTTGATGTATATATAACATGGAATCTATATTTGCATTTCTATCAACAGTGTCCATGGTGTTCCTTTTACTCCACCAACATCTATTTCTTTTCTTTTTCATGAGAGCCTTCTGACAAGTGTGACGTCTTATCTCATTTTTGGTTTATTACTTTACAAATAATTTATAACTCTGAACATATTTTCATGCATCACTTAGTCAAATGTATCATTTCTATGGAAAATTAAGTCAGATCTATATATTCATTACCTATGGACTTTTTTTTAATTGGAATATTTGGTCTTTTTTTATGTTGTTGTTGGGTATGAGTTTGCCATATATTTTGGATATTAACAATTGATTGGAGAATATCATTTGCAAATATATCCTCCCATTGTGTTGGTTGACTTCATTTTATTTATCATTTCCTCTGCAGAGTAAATCACTTTAGAGTGATACAATCATATTTCTTTAGTTATGCTTCTGCTTCCCTTGTCACAGGAGACATATATAGAATCCAATTAAGTCCAATGTCAGAGTGTACTTCTTATGTTTTACTCTAGGATTCTTTGTCTTCCGGTTTTATGTTTTATATGCCCAGGAATGGTATTTCCGTGTCATATGATAGGTGTATTTTTATTTTTTAAAAGAACTTCCATACAGTTTCCAAAGTGGTTGCACCAATTTTCATTCCCACCAGCAGCGTAGGGGAGTACCTTTTTCTCCACAACCACCCCAGCCTTCATTATTTGTAGATATTTTGATGACAGCACTTCTCATTAGTGTGAGGTAAAACGTTATTTTATTTTTGTCTTCCCTTTGTATAATGATTAGAAATGTGAGCGTGTTTTCATGTTCCTGTTTTTCATCTGTGTATCTTATTTAGAGAATTGTCTTCTGCTCATTTTCTGGCTGATTTGTTTGTAAATTTTTGAAATGGAGTTGTATGAACGATTTATGTATTTTTGAATTTAGCCTCTTGTTGATTGCATTGTTTCCAAATATTTTCTCGCATTTGGAAGTTTATCTTTTCATTTTTTTTATTTTGCTGTGTAGAAACCTTTCAGTTAATTAGGACCTATTTGTTTATTTTGTTTTATACTTTTCAGCTTGGGAGAGTGACATAAGAAAATTTTGCTACAAATTATGTCTTGTTTTGCCTGTTAGTTTCTAGGAGTTTTATTGTGTCATGTATTAGATTCAGATCTTTTAAACATTTTGAGTTCATTTTTGTTCAGTGTGAGGGAGTGTTCTAATTTCATTGATTTCCATGTAGCTGTCTTTCTTTCTCAACATCACTTGCTGAAGACTGTCATTTAGGTATTGTATATTTTTGTTTCCTTTGTCATAGGTTAATTTACCATAGGTGTGCTGTTTTATTTCTGCCTGTGTTCTGTTCCAGTGATATACATGTTTGTTTGTTTTCCAGTGTTGTGCTGTTTTCATTACTGTATTTTTGTTATATACTCTAAGACCTGGGAGGGTTTTGCATCCAACTTTGTTCTTTTTCCTCAATGTTTCTTTTGCAGTTCTGCTTCTTTTGCAGCTCCATACAAATGTTAGGACTGTTTTTAGTTTTGTGGAAAATATCATGCATTTCTATGTAAATCAATTTATATCTGTAGACATATTTTCTACTATGTATATTTTAACAGTATTAATTCCTCTAAATTGAGACTATGAGTTTTTATCCATTTCCTTGTATCATCTTCAAGTTTCTTTATCACTGTCATATATATTTTATTAAATTGTGTTATTCATAGGTTTTTATTTTTCCATGTGATTTCATATGGATTTTTTAAAATTATTGAATATTTAATTTTTACTGTAAAGAAATGTGACAGTTTTTGTATATTAATAATGACTCATGTGACTTAGCTAAGTGTATTTATTTGTTTTAGTTGTTTATGTGTGGAGAAATTTTAGGGTTCTCTATATAGATTATCATGTCATCTGAAATAATAACAGTGTTACTTCTTTCAATCCAAATTGAATAATATTTTTTCTTGTCTGATTGCTGTCGTTAGGACTTCCCATACTGTGTTTAATAGAAATGGTGAGAGTGGGCATCCTTGTCTTATTCCTTAATTGGACTTTCAGTTTTTCACCTTTGCTTATTTTGTTGTCTGTGTGTCTGTAATAAATGACTTTAGTTATGTTGAGATATAGTTCCTGTATCCTACTTTGGTAAGTGGTTTCTATTGTTGCTGTTGTTGTTGTTGTTGTTGTTGTTTTGTTGTTTTAATGAATAAATGTTGAATTTTGTGAAATGCTTTCTATGGGTCTATTGGGATGACCAATTTGTTTTTCCTTTTTGTTTTGTTAATGTGTTGTATCAAAATGATTGATTTTTGTATGTTGAACCTCCCTTGTGACACTGCAATGAATCCAATTTGAACATGGTGCATGATTCATTTTATGTATTGCTGGATTTAGTTTCCTAATTACATTTTGTAGAATTTTTGCATGTATATCAATCAAAGATATTGGCTTGAAGTTCTCTTTGCCCGTACTTTTTTTGTTGGCTTTCCTATCAGGGTGATGAAAGCGTCATAGAATTAATTTGGGAGTTTCCTTCATCTTCAATAATTTTGAATAGTTTGAAGAGTATAAGATCTGCTTTGTATTTTTGTACAGTTCTCCAGGCGAGCTGTTTAAATCTGCACTTGTATTTAACGATTTTTTCAAATGCAGATTCTATCTTTCTTCTACTAATTAGTTTGTTCAAATTATTTGTTTCTCCTTATCTCTGTCTCTTTCTACACATGTGTCTATTTCTTCTAAGTTGTCCAGTTTATTGGCATGAAACTGTTGACAAAATGAACCCTTTTTTATATATCTGAGGTAACAATTGTTATTTCTCTTCTTTTATTTCATACTTTATTACTTTCAGCATCTCTTTTTCCTACATGATGCACTTGGTAAAAAGTATTTTGATGCTGCTTATATTAAAAGGAAAGCAAACAAAATAAACTTTGGTATAACTACTGTTTTGCATACTGTTTTTCTCTCTAATTTATATTTATGCCTGTAATATTTAGGATCATGATTTTCCTTTTATTAACTATTTTTATTGATTTACAATCATTTTACAAAGTTGCCACAAATTCCAATGTAGAGCAAAATTTTTCACATACACTTAACATATGTGTATTTGTTGTCACATCTTTTTCTCTCTGAGCTGCCATAAGATCTTTTGTATATTTCCCTGTGATACACAGTAAAATCTTGCTTATCTATTCTACAATTTTGACATCCCTGTCTATCTCTTCCCAACCCCCACACCCTTGGCACCCAGAACTTTTTATTCTATATCTGCGATTCTTTTTCTGTTTTGTATTTATGCTTGTTTTCTTTCATTTCATTTTGTTCTTACATTTCACATAAGAGCGATCTCATATTGTATTTTTCTTTCTCTTTCTGGCTTACTTCCCTTAGAATGACATTCTCCAGGAGCATCCTTGCCACTGAAAATGATGTTATGTTGTTGGTTCATATGTCTGAGTAGTATTCCATTGTATAAATATACTGCCTCATTTTTATCCAGTCAACTGCGATGAACATTTAGGCTGTTTCCATGTATTGGCTATTGTAAATTGGGCTGGCTATGAAAATTGGGGTGCAGGTGTTATCCTGAAGTAGGGTTCCTTCTGGATTTATGAACAGGATGTGGATTCGTGGGTCATATGATTTGTCTATACCTAGGCTTTTGAGGGATCTCCATCCTGTTTTCCAGAGTGACTGCACCAAACTGCATTCCAACCAGCAGTGTAGGAGGGTTCCCTATAATCCACAGCCTCTCCAGCATTTGTCATTTGTGAATTTTTGAATGATGGCCATTCTGACTGGTGTGAGTTGATACCTCATTATAGTTTTGATTTGCACTTCTCTGATAATCAGTGATATTGAGCATTTTTTGATGTGCCTGTTGATCAGCTGTATGTCTTCCTTGGAGAATTGTTGTTTAGGTCCTCTGCCCATATTTGGTTTGGGTTGTTTGTTTTTTCTTATTCAGTTGGATGAGCTGCTAATATATTCTGGAGATCAAGCCTTTGCCAGTTTCATTTGCAAAATTTTTTCCCATTCCTTAGGTGGTCTTTTTGTTTTACTTGTGGTTTGCTTACTATGTAGAGGTTTGCAAGTTACTTTAGGTCACATATGTTTCTTACTGCTTTCATTTCTTCTATGAGAAAAGTTTTGAGATGGATGTCAGATAATGTTTTGCCTTTATTTTCCTCTTAGAAGTTTATCGTATCTTCTCTTATGTTTAAGTGTTTGATCCATTCTGAGTTTATTTTTGTGTCTGGTGTAAGGGAGTGTTCTAGCTTCGTTGATTTAAATGCTGCTGTCCAGCTTTCACAACACCATTTGCTGAAGAGACTGTCTCAATTCCATTGTGTATTGTTGCCTCTTTGACGAATTTTAATTGACCAAAAGTTTGTGGGATCATTTCTGGGCTGTCTATTCTGTTCCATTTACCTATATGTCTGTTTTTGTATCAATAGAGTGCTCATGTTTACTGTAGCTCTATGGTATTATTTGAATCATTAGCATAAATAAATGTCACTGATTTTTGAACCTGAATATTGTAACCTGCTACATTTCTGAATTTTTTGATCAGCTGTAGAAATTTTTGTGTGGATCTTGTAGGCTTTTCTATATATAGTAACATGTCATCTGCGTATACTGAGATTTTACCTCTTCCTTTCAAATGTGGGTCCCTTTTCCTTCTCTCTCTTGTTTGATTGCTGTGGCTAGGATTTCCAAGTCTTGTTGAGTAGGTGTGGTGATAGTGTGTAACCTTGTCTTGTCCAAGATTTTAGTGGGAAGATTTTGACTTTCTCAACGTTGAGTGCTATGCTGGCTGTAAATTTGTTACATATAGCTTTTATGATGGTGAAATATGTTCCCTCTATGCCCACTTTGGTGAGAATTTTTATCATACATGGGTGCTGAATTTTATCAAATGATTTTCCTGCTTCTATTGAGATGAACATGTGGTATTGGCCCTTTCTTTTGTTGATGTGATGTATCACATTGATTGATTTGCATATGTTGAACCACCCCTGTGTCCCTGGGATGAACCTCATTTGTTTAATATGTATAATCTTTTATATGTGTTGTTGGATTCTATTTGCTACTATTTTGGTGAGGATTTTGGCATCAAGCTCATCAGTGATATTGGCCTATAATTCTTTTTTTTGGTAGTGTCTTTGCCTGTTTGTGGTATCAGAGTGATTGTGGCTTCATAGAATGACTTTGGGAGTATTCCTTCCTTCTCAATCTTCTGGAAGCTTTTGAGAAGGACTGGTATGAGTTCTTCTTTGTATGTTTGGTAGAATTGCTCAGTGAAGCCGTCCGATCCTGGACTTTTATTTTCAGGGAGGTTTTATACAGCTATTTTGATTTTATTTCTAGTAATCTGTTTGTTCAAGGGGTCAGTTTCTTCTTAATTCAGTCTTGGTGGACAGTATGTTTCCAGAAACTTGTCCACCTTCTCTAGGTTATCCAGCATGGTTCCATGGAGTTTTTCATAATATTCTCATATGATATTCTGTATTTCTATTTTATTTATTGTAATTTCTTCATTCTCCTTTCTTATTTCGCTTATTTGTTCTCTCTCTCTTTTCTTCTTTTTGAGTTTGGCCAGAGGTTTGTCGATTTTTATTACTTTTTCATAAAACCAACTTTTGGATTTGTTGATTTATTTCCTATGGTCTTTGTAACCTCCATTTTATTTATTTCCTCCACAATCTTTATGATTTCTTTCCTGCTGCTGCCTTTTGGGTTTTTTTCTTCTTCCTTTTCTAGTTCATTCAGCTGGTGGGTTAATTGTTTATTTGTGATTGTTCTCCTTTTTTGAGGAAGGCATGTATCACTATAAACTCCCTTCTTAGCACTGCTTTTGCTGTGTCCCATAAATTATGTGTGGTTTTGCTTTCATTTTCTTTTGTCTCATGGTATTTTTTTCTATTTCAGCTTTGATTTCTTCATTGACCAATTGGTTTTCAGTAACATATTGTTTAATCTCCATGTTTTCCTTCTGTTCTCCTTTGTTTCCCTGTTGTTGATTTCTAGCTTCATGGCATTGTGGTCAATAAAGATGCTGGTGGTAATTTCTAACTTCAAAAATTGCTGAGGTTTGTTTTGTGCCCATGTACATGATCAATCCTGGAAAATGCTCCATGTGCACTTGAAAAGAATGTATATACTATTTTGGGGAGTGTGCAATGCTCTGGAAATATCCACGAAGTCTAATATTCCTATTGTATTATTTAATTTCTCTGCTGCCTTTTTTATTTTCTGTCTTGGTGATCTGTCCTGTAATATTAATGCAATGTTGAAATCCACAACTATGATAGTATTCCCATCACAATCCCCCCTTATATCTGTTAGTAATTATTTTATGTATGCAGGTGCTCCTCTATTTGGTGCATATGTGTTAATGAGTGTACTATCCTCATCTTGTATCACTCTTTAATCATTATAAAATGTCCTTTTTTATGATTCCTTATGACCTTTGCTTTAAAGTCTATTTTGTCTGAAATCAGTACTGCAACACCTGCTTTTCTCGCTTTTCCATTTGTATGGACTACCTTTCTCCATCCTTTCACTCTCAACCTGTATGTGTCCTTCTCCCTCAAGTGGGTCTCTTGTATGAAGCATGTTTAAGTTTCTTGCTTTATTATCCAGCCTGCCACTCTATGTCTTTCTACTGGAGCATTTATTGCATTCACATTTATAGTAATTGATTATAGGTTTGTGTTTACTGCCACTTTGACCATAACTTTGCAGTTGACAAAATATTCATCTTTGTTCCTTTCATCTTCCTTTTATGGTTTGGTAATTTACCTTTGTATTATCATGAATTTTATTTTGTTTTATTGACTCCCTGATAAGTTTTTGTCTTGTTGTTACCCTTTTTTATAAGTCTATTAGCCCTTTATTATAACTGCTTTTATTAAACTGACAGTAAGTTGATCTCAAACCCAACCTACCAAGAATAAAACATTTTAAAGAGAAAGACAAAGAAAACAATTCTGTATTTTCCTGCCTCCCTCTCTCAATCTCAATGATTTGTATGTCTTGTTTTATAATTTCATGTTTATTTTATTTGTAATTCATGAGTTATCACCTTTCTAGCTGTGAGTTTCTCATTTCTCTAGCAACCTGCTGTTTTTCTAATTAGAGTAGTACTATCAATATTTCTTTAAGCATGGGTTTAGTGTTGCTAAACTATTGTAGCATTTTCGTGTTTGTGAAATTCTTTATGTCTCCTTCTATCATAAAGGATTGCCATGATGGATAATGTATCATTGAGAATACCTTATATTTCATTCAGTACTTTGAATATATCTTGCCACACCCTTCTGGCCTGTAGTGTTTTTTAGAGAAATCAGCTGAGATACTTATGGGGGTTCACTTGTAACTCACTCTTTGCTTTTCTCTTGCTGCCTTTAGGATCACTTCTTTATCCTTGACTCTGGCCATCTTAATTGTATGTATTTTTGTGGGTGTATTTAGGTCTTCCCGTTTGGGACCCTCTGAGACTCCTGTAATTGGATATGTCATTCCTTCTTTAAGTTTGGGAAGTTCTCAGTCATGACATCTTCAAACACCTTTGCAATCCCCTTTGATCGTTCTTCCCCTTCTGGGAATTCCATCATGCAAAGATTGGCATGCTTTATATTATCCAATAGGTCCCTTAAGTTTTTTATTTTGTTTCTGGTTGTTTCTCTTGTACCTCTTCTGATTGGATGCTTTCTATTGTCCTGACTCCTAAGTCACTAATTTGTTCCTCTGCATTATGTAGTCATCTTTGCACTGCCTTTAGATCATTCCTCATCTCAGTCAATGTGTTTACCTATTCTACTCAGCTCTTCTTTATAGCTGCCATTTTATTCATCACATATTTTATATCTCTAAACACAGTCTCTTTTGTTTCCTTCAGTAATTTCATCAGTCCTTTTTTGAAATCTTGATCAAGTAGGCTATCGATTTCTATTTCACTGATCATTCTTTCAGGGATTTCTCTTGTTCTTTTAATTGGGAATGATTTTTCAGCTTCTTCAACTTGCTCCTTCCTCTCTGGCACTGTGTTTTATGGAGTATAAGTTATCCACTGTTTTCCTAAAAGAGTTTATCTACCTAATGCCTATGTAGTAATACAACTTACAAAAGAGAAAAAAGAGACAGTGAGGTAAAGAGTTTTAAAGAAGGGAGAAATAAAATTTTGAAAACATTGTATAATGAATAATAGAAAACAAAGTTGAAGCAGAATATTGGAAAATAATAATAATAATATTATTTAAAAATTTCAAACGGATGAATATAGGGTTATATATAATTGTCTAAGGAGTAAAAATTAAGAGGGTAATAGAAAATGGAAGAGGTTAAAAGAGATTTAAAAAGCGGGGGTTTTCAGTGTCCTCCTGAAGACTGTGTGCTTTTAATGGGAAGACTTTCTGCCTTCATCCTGATATGGAATTTCAGCTTGCTGTTTTCAGAGGACCTCCATTGGAGCACTCATCTGTGCTGCTCCCAGTGCCTGTTGGCAAGCTGATCACACCTACTCCCAACACTGAGTCAGGTGCAGCTCTCATTTACTGTGGGCTGGCTTGTCACTCCCCTGTCGAAAGCTGTAGTCATATGTTGCATACTGACCAGACAGGAGTGGGCATCATGCCCTCTCCCAGCACCATGGTCAGGGGCTGAATCCCTGCCCAAAATGTTCGGGGCCATCCTCCCCATCAGGGTGCCGGTCACTACACTGCTCTGTGTCACTGTGTGCTCGTCTTGGGTTTGCACTCTTGAGGTGGGCTCAGAGAAGACTGAGGAACAGCCCTGTCCCTGGCCTGGGACAAAAACGCAGCTCCTTGTTTGTCTTGATGGAGCAACTTCTCTGAGGAACCAGAACAGAAGTATTCTATCTGCCTCGGGCTATAGACAACTCTCTGTGTGGCCCTTGAGGCTGCTAAGTCCTTAGGTGTGAATGAAGATTTTGCCCCCATGGCCACCGTGATTGAAATTGCCAGATGGTATGGTGGCTGTGCATGAGCCCCACCTCACTTCACCTAGAAAATTTTGTGTATTTTCAGAGATAGGGGTATGCACCATTCCCCCCAGGGCACATCTACCACGTTGTTTTATGGATGGTCCAGTATATTCTGTCCCATGAATGCACAGCAATGGCACACAGTCATGTGCATTTCCCCTGGGCTGCATCAGTGCAGTCATCCACATCTTCCACCCAGCAAGGGCAGCATGGCCCTGCAAACAGCTGTAGTGCTGCATCTTCAGCTGGGTGTCACAGGGACACTCTGCGACTGTTTAACTTTGTTCTGTCAGTCAACTGATACCCTGTAAACATCCAAACCTTGGAGTCTCCCCCTCCATCCTACTGGCCTCTCAGTTGGAGAGGGGAGACTCAGTGAATGAGTGCCAAAATTCTTTGCTGCTCCTTCCCCATGGGACCTGTTCCAATCTGTTTTGCCTTTTCTTCCTTTTTTATTCCTTTTCTCCTACCTGATTTTTGACATCATTATCTTTTGAAGAGGACAATGACCTTTCAGGGTTCTGCAGGTACTCTGGTTAGCTGAGTGAGTCTGTGGATGTGAGTCTTGGTGCATTTGTGGGAAAGAGTGAGCTACGAACATCCTTCTACTCCACCATCTTGGCCTCCCCCCAAAAGTGACTCACTTTTTGGAGGAAGATATACACAGCCTGGAAATAGGTGGAGAAGATATTTAGTGGAAATGACAAGAAATTGCAGATTGCAATGCTCAAATCATACAAAGTATGTTTTAAAACAAGGGCCACAATGAAAGTTTAATATGAGATTATATAAAGAAAAAGAGATCAATATAAAAATAGGGTATTACACTCATTAACTTATATATGGACCCAACACCATAGATCTTAAATATAAAAAGATATGTTAGTAGACATTAGGGAATAAATTCATTATAAAACAATAATAGTAAATGTGTTTAACACCTCACTATTCTGATGGACAGATCATCCAGAAAGAATATCTGTAAGGAAACAGAGGTCTTAATAGCATATTAGATCATTTCAACCTAACTGAGCTATTGGACACTGCATCAGAAAAGCAGAACACATAAATTTTCAACTGTGCACAAGATGTTATCTAAGGAATTAACCACATATTATGTCATCAATAGAGCCTCAGAAACTTTAAGCAAATGATGACAGCAAGCATTATTCCATACACAAAAGTATGAAACAATGCATCAAATCTAGAAAGAAGAACAGGAAAAGCACAAACATTAGATTAAACCACATCTTTTAAAAAAATAAAAAATGGTCAATGCTGAAATCAAAGAGGTAATAAAATCATACATGGGGACAAACTACAATGAAAACACAGCTTCATAAAAAGTATGAGATGTAGCAAAGACAAATCTATGAAAGAAGTTTAGAACAAATCAGGTTTTGTATGAGAAAGAAGAAATACCTCACACAAAGGACCAAGCTTACCACCCAAAATAAATACTAATAATTAGATATAAACACAAAGTCAGTAGAATGAGAAATCTTTAATGATTAGGTTGAAAATAAATATAATAAAAGTTAAAAATAAACTAAATATCATAAAATCAAGAGCATATTTTTCTTGAAATATTAAAAAATTGATAAGCATTTAGCCAGGCTTATCAAGATATACAGAGTGGACCCAAACAAAATAAGAATCAAAAGAGTAGAAATAACTTCTGATATTACAAAAATAAAAAATAGTTTATGAAAGCCATATGAGCAGTTACATGACAATCAATTGGATGACCTAAAAGTAATGGACAAATTTCTAGAAATATACAGCCTGACAACACTGAGTAAAGAAAAAACTGAAAACTTGAAAACAGCAATCAGTATAAGATAAATAAAATCTATAATTTTAAAAAGACCCCTTGAACAAAATGTCTGGATGCTTTCACTAAAACCTCTTTCTCCCCAACTATTTCAAAAAATGAAGGAGGAAGGAAAATTCTCAAAGATTTTCTATGAGACCACCATTAACCTGATAACAAATCCAGTCAAAGACACTACAAAAAAAAAAAATGAAAATGAAAAGCGAATTTTCTTGATGAATATACAATCAAAACTCCTCAATAAAACATCAACAAATTAATCCAGCAATACATAGAAAGGATTATACACGATGATCCATTGGATACCTTCCATAGTCACAAGGATGGTTCAACATACACAAATCAATCAGCATGATAAATATCTAATAAAGGAAGGACAAAATTCACAGGACCATGTCAATACACACAGAAAAAGCATTTGACAGTATCCAACATCCATTCAAGATCAGAACTCTCATGAAAGTGAGTACAATGGGAACATATCTCAACATACTAAAGGCCATTTATAACAACTTATATTACTCAGTGGGAAAAGCTGAAAGCCTTCTGGGTAAATCCAGGAACATGACAAGGATTCCTACTCTCACCACTTCTGTTTAATAGTAATAGAAGAAAGGAAAAGAAAATGAAGTTAAAGAAAGACAAAATGGAAAGAAAGGGGCAAAATTGTCAGCAGTACTGATGACATAACAATCTACATAGAGAGTCCAAAGATCTCCACGCAGATTATTATGAACAATAAATAATTTCATCAAGGGAGCAGGGGACAAGAAAAAATGAAAAGAACTCTCTTGCATTTCTACACATTAATCATGAGATATCATAAAATGGATGTTGAAAGCAATAATATTTATAATCCCATCCCCCCAAATATCTTGGAATAAATGTAGCCACATATGAGAAATGTCTAAACACTGAAAATTATAAAACATTGACAAAGAATTTAAAAATGATTCGCAGAAATGTAAAGATGTCTTGTGTTCTTGGATTGAAAGAGTTAATATAGTTAACATGGCCATACTACACAAAGAAACCTACAGATTTAGTGCAATTCCTGTTACAATGCTTTAGTATTTTCCACACAAGTAGAAAAATATAATTCTAAGTTTTACATGAAACCATTAAAAATTGGCAAAGTGATCTTGGGATAAAACAAAATATCTGGAGGTTTAACCCTCCCAGATACCTTACTATACTACAAATCTACAGTAATAATAACAGAATGGCATTGGCACACAGGTATAATCAATACAAACAGATAGAGAGCCTAGGAACAATTCCACAAACCTATGATCAATGAATCTATGATAAAAGAGGCAAGAGTACACAGTGGATAATAGACAGTCCCTTCAATGGATGGTGTTGGGAAAGCTGGACATCTACATATAATACAGTGAAATTAGAACATTCCCTGACATCATATACAAAAATAAACTCCAACTTTATTAAGGACATAAATGGAAGACCTGATCCTATAAAACTGCTAGTAGGGAATATAGGTGATACACTTTTGGTTATATATCATAGGAATATTTTCTTATATCAGTCTTCTAATGTAAAAGAAATAAAAGCAAAAATAAGCAAGTGGGAACTAAACAAAGTCCAAAACTTCTGCACAGTTATGGACACTATCAATGAAATGAAATGAAAGCATTGCCTGTGAAACTGGCGAACATATTTGCAAAAAATGCAAGTGGCCAGGGGTTAAAATATTTAGGTTAATAGATGTAACATGGATTTAAGTTGCACAACTCAATGTGAAAAACAGAAACCCAATCAAAAATAGAGCAGAGTACCTGAATTAATATTTTTCCAAAGAAAACTTTCAGATGAGTAATAGGCAAGTGATAAAAATTCCCAACATTACTAATTATTAGGGAATTGCAAATCAAAACCACAATGAGGTATCACTTCACACTGGTCAAATGGTGATTATCAAAAGTTCTACAAATACTAAGTGTTGGAGAGGATGTGGAGGAAACAAAGCTCTTGTATATTCCTGGTAGGAATGTTAATTGGTACATCTTCTATGGAAAACTGTATTCAGATTACTTTGAAAACTTAAAAGGAAACTACCATAATACCCAGTACTAACTCTCCTAGGAAAAATCTGGGGAAAATCCCTAAAATGAAAAGAACCAATGTTCACAAGTTCACTGTTTATAATATGCAATAGACGGAAGCAATCTAAGGGTCCACAATAGACTATGGACTTAAGAAGATATAATGTTTCTATAAATATGGAATGGAATATTACTCAGCCATGAAAAAGTATAAAACATTTCTATTTCAAAATCACGAATGGGCCTAGTAAATATTATGCTTAGTGAAGTAAATTAGACAACGACAAAAGAATATAATAAAATTTATAAGTGGAATATAAAGAATAACAAATATTTGTGTATATCTATCAGTAGCTATCAATTGATAGATGACTGAAAATTAGAAAGATAGGTAAATACATAGAAAGATTGATAGATAAATAGAGAAATAGAAGGAGAAATAGAGAGATAGAAACATAGATTGACAGATAGAGAGATTAGATAGACAAGACTGAAGCAGACACAAAGATATGGGAAAAATTTATGTTTACCAAAGGGGAAGGGAAAGACAATTTAATGGTAGGACATTGACACAAAAAACTAGTACACATAAAGGAGATAAGCAACAAGGATAATCTGTAGACATCAGGGATATATGGAAAATAAATTATATTAATTGTATTTTACAATTATTGTAATAACATGTAATAATTTATAATGCAATATAATCTACAAATTTGTTGGAATCACCATGCTGTACATCTGAAACTACACAATATAGTACATCTACTGTACTTCATTTAAAATAAAATAACTCATATATAATTTTGTCCATTTTCCCCTTATAGCAAATTCCTTTAATATTGTTTTATTTTTACCCTTTACTTTTTCTGATTACTGTCTCAAATTATTTCTTTTATTGTAGTGAGGATGTTACCAGATTGATATATCTATATTTATTGCCCCTGATTTCCTATTTTTCTCTCTTTAAACCATATAGAATTGTAGGATTTTAAAACATACCCAACTAAAGAGTTGCAGATTTCTCTTGTTCTCTACTTAGCATTTTGGTCATGTTTTACATATTTTTGCCATTGAATTTTTCTCAGAAGAGCTCTTTTCTACATCTCTTGTGAGGTGTCTAGGTTTTGTTTTTCATCTCATTCAGGTTTTGTTTGTCAGGTAACGTCTTTATTTTCACTTTGTATCTAAGCGTTAATGGTGCAATTTAGAGTATTCTTCGGTGAGAGTTTTCATATCACAGTAGATTGGAAATGTTATTTTATTTACCCTTGGCCTATGTTTTCTTCTGAGAAATCTGCAGATAGCCTAATGGGGGTTCCTTTATAGATTATCATAAATTTTTGACTGCTTTTAAAATTTTACTCTGTCATTGACTTGCCAATTTGCATATGACGTATCTTGAAGGAGGTCTCTTTGCCTTAAAGTTATTGGTGTTTTGTTGCCTCACGGACTTGTGTATCAGTTCCTTACCCAGGTTAGGGAAGTTATCGACTATTATTTCTTTAAATAAACCATCAGCAGCCTTCTACGTTTCTTCTCCCTCCAGGATTTCACTCTAATGTGCACTTCCTGAAGAAGTCTGATGGCTTTTGTAGAATCTCCTCGCTTTTTAATATCTTGTATCTCTGCCCTCTCCTATCATTTTTAGTTTTGTATTGGTGTGTTTGCTAAACTCTCTTCCACAAAGACAGTTTACTTCCAATGCTTTCTATTGCATTCATCATCTCATTTGTTATGTTCTTCTGGTCCTCCAATAATGTTTGGTTATTTTATAGTTTCACTCTCTTTGGTAATGTAAACCTTATCATCATTTAATTTATTCCTGAGTTCACTAAACTGCTTTCTGTGTTTTGTGTTATATATTCAGTTTCTGTATGACACCTACTTTGAATTCTGTATTAGTCCTAAGGTAATATTCCATGACTTTAATTTTGTTTGCTGAAGGGTTGACATTGTGTGTGTGTGTGTGTGTGTGTATGTGTGTGTGTGTCTGTGTGTGTGTGTGTTTGTGAGTTTGTGTGTGTGTGTGTGTCTGTGTATCTGTGTGTGTGTGTGCTCTATAATGTTACAGTGATTGGTCAAGATGTTTTAAATTATTTCTCTAATGACACTAAATAACAGATTGGGAGTTGGAGTCCTTGATTTTGTATTCTGATAGATTGCAATATTACATAATTTTTGGTTTTAATTACCTTAGCTACCTCTGATAATATTTCAAAATGGCACTTTCCAGTTGCTACTGTCTGGATAAAAGATTTGATTTCATTGTCACTTCTTAGACTTCTCTGGTAGTTAATGCCACTGTTGTCACTGGGATGGGGAACCCTTCATTTGATCTGATATCTCTTGAGACTCAGTGTACACATTGAGGAAAGGTGTAAAGGCAGGTGGGTATTTGGAATCAGGCAAGTGCCTTTGCCATGTCCAGTGTTGCAAGGTATATTGTCTCCACCATTGTGAATGGGGAGAAGGGACAGTGTCATGAATGTCTGAGTGTCTGAAGGATGGAATTTCTGTCTCCGTTATGGCTATCTCCTAATTACCTGTGACCATGAGTACTGGTGCAGTAAGAGGCCGATGCTGTGTGAACCACTGAGACCCTGTTTCTACTGGGTTCTCTGAACCTGTGGGTTCAGATAACCTAGCCAGTGGGCCTTTGTTGCAGACACCAAATTTGCTCTTCCCTCAATTCAGCCTCCTTTATGTATTTTAGTCCACCACATTTCAGCTGTACACATGCTTTCTGAGTATTGTTTTGTGTTGTAGTTATTTTTGCTGAGATGTGAACGTTTTACTGACTGTAGATTTAAAGAGAGTGACTAAAATAGTCTAAACTAATGTCACATTTTTAAAAGTATATACTTTTTATATAAAATCTTAAATTCTACTAAGGACAATAAAAGAAAGGTAAAGAATGTGAACAAATCACCTCCCTTAATGTCATAGAGCTGCAAAATATTTTCAGTTTTTCTTCGGTTCTTTTCTTCAATGTTTTTCCGAAATACATGCACATTTTCCTATAATATATGTCTATAATCTCTTTAAAATCATTTAAATTATTAAAATAATTCTCTGTGCTGTTAATATAACTCTGTTGCTTCTCTAATTTATAACTAGGAACTTGCATATTTCTGTCTTCTCAATCCTTCTTCCCTGTCCCCAAAGGAAACCACTACTTTGTACATTAAACATATATACATGAGTGTGTTTCTGGTTTTTTTTAATGATTATTTCTCTTATATATTTAGTTTCATCATGTAAGTGATAACAGAGTGTTTTTCTCTGTATTACTTATTTTCCTATGTGCAACATCCTCTGGGTCCAGTTACATTGTTCCAAATGGCAGACTTTTATTTTTGTTATAACTAAGTATGTATAATATTATATATATCTCACATCTCCTTCAGCAAATCATCTTTTGATGGGCAGTTGATTTGCGCTTCTATTTTTGGCTATTATAAATGATGATGTTAAGAGCATTGTGGTAATATATCCTTTAAATTTATCATTTTCATTTTTTTCAGATTTATAACAAAAACTGGAATTGCTGCAACATATAATGCTTCTATGTCTAGTTTTCTGAGCACTGTCCACACTTTTATAATAGTGGATGCATCAATTTATATTTCCACCAACAGTGTACCTGGGTTCTCTTTTCTCAACATTGTTATTAAAGTTTGCCATTTGTAGACTTTATGTTAATTGACATTTTGGTTGCTGTGAGATTATATTCCATTCTGGTTTTGATTTATATTTTCCTAATGAATAGCAATGTTATGTATGTTTTTATGTGCATGAAAATCATCCACAAGTCTCTTTTAGAAAAGTTTCCATGAAGATCTTTCAAATATTTTTAAGTTGGGGTCTTTGATGTTTAAATCTTGAGTCTATTTTGCTATACATATATTATGGGTATTAACATCTTTTTGATCTCATTATCTGAAATTTTTCCTTCTATTCTGTGTGTTGTCATATGTTGAAAACCTTGTTGAAGGTTTCCTTTCCACTGCAAAATGTTTTGCATTTCACAATGAAAGAAGAAGCAGAATCCCTGTATCACATACTACATCTATTTCTTCCTCACTAAACTATAAAATGTTACACTTAGTTTATTATATTTTTAAAATACGAGACACTTGAAAAATGAATATTGCTAAGATTTACCTTAAAGTCAGTTCTGCTCATGTTCTTGGTCAGAAATTGTGTAGTTTCAGGTTTTACATTTAAGAAATTAATCCATTTGTATCTTAATTTGTATACTATGGAAGGAAGTGCTCTTACATCTTCCTTTTACATGAAGTGTCCAGTTTACCCAAAACTACTTGTTGAAGAGACTGCCTTTTTCCCATTGTATACTCTTGCCTCCTTCATTGTAGACTAATTGATCATATGTGTGTGGGTTTATTTTAGAAATCTCTATTTTGTTCCATTGATCTATGTGTCTCTTTTAGTTCCATAGTTTGATGTTTTGACTACTGTTACTTTGTTGTAAGTTCTAAAGTCAGGGAGGATAGTACCCACAGCTTTGTTCATTTTTCAAAGAATATTTCAGAAAATTTGGGTCTTACATGTTTCTGTATAAATATTATTAATTGTCTCCTTCTTTGGTGAAGAAACTTATGGATTCTGTGAGACTACAAATTTACTAAAAGAAAACAACAGAAAAATATTAAAAAGTGGAGGATAAATCATACAATATTAAATAACCAATGGATTTCTGTATAAATCAAAGAAAAAATATATAAAGAAAAATGACAACAAAAACAAAGTTCATGGGGTATAGCAAAAGCAGTATTAATAGGGAAGTTTATAGCAAAATAATCCCACTTATGCAAATAAGAAATATCTCTCTCTTATAACATAAGCTTACAAACAAAAGATGTAACAAAACAATAAAAAAAACTAGTTAGTAGAAGAAAAACACCTGAAAGTTCAGGACATAAATAAATAAAGATTAAAAACAGACACATTTAAACAATCTAAATAATGGTTTTGAAAAATAAATAAAATTCATAAACTGTAAACAGACTCATGAAGAAAAAAGAGAATACAGATTAATAAGCTCAGAAATCAATGGGAAGTTAAGGCCTATATCACAGAAATACAAAGCATCATAAGAGGATACAACAAATTATATGCCAATAAAATGGAAACCCTAGAAGAAATGGACAAATTCTAAGAAAGACATAATATCCAGGATGGAATGAGAAACACAAAATATAAAGAGATTATTACTAATGAAATTGAATAAGTAATTAAACAAAATCTCCCATGAAGAAAAATTCCAGTCCTAGACACATTCACAGGTGACTTCTGCCAAACATTTAGGGAAGAGCTATCACCTATACTTCTCAGAGTATTCCAAAAATTTGCAGATGAAGGAAGGCTTCATATGCCAACTTTCCATATCACACTAATACTAAAAGTGGAACAAATACCTCAAAAAATTACAGGTTAAATATTACTGATAAGCATATATGCCAAAATCATCACTAAAATGTTAGCAATCCAAACAATACATTAAAAGGATCATACAATATGATTAAGTCCATTTTATTCCAGGGAAGCCAAACTGATTCAATACCTACAAATTAATCAATATGATACACCACACTAACAAACTGAAGAATAAAAATTATATGGTCACCTCAAAAGAATCATAAAATGTTTTGACAATTCAGTATGTATTTATGATTATATTTCCCCTCAAATTGGGCATGAGGAAACATACCTTAACACTTTTAAGGTCATATGTGACAAGAACTCAGCTAACATGACACTCACTGATTAAAAGCTGAAAGCATCTCCTGTAAGAGCAGAAAGAAGACAAGAATTCTCTCTTACAACTTTTATTCAATATAGTATTAGAAATTCCAGCCATACCTATCCAAAATAAAAGTAAATGAAATATAGCTAATTAAGAAAATGAGTAAAAGTATCTGTTTGCAGAGGACATACTTTAAACAGAAATCCTAAAGTTTTCACGGCAAAACTACTAGGGCTTATCAATGCATTTGGTAAAATTTCAGAATGGAAAATTAATATACAGAAATCTTGCATTTCTACACACTAACAAGCAAACAGATAGAGTAAGTGAGGGAACTGTCTCATTTACAGTTGCATTACAAAAAATAAAATATCTAGTAGTGCATCCAACCAAGGAGGTAAAAGACCTGTACTCAGAATACAATAATATATTTATAAAAGAAATTGAAGATGATGTAAATAGATGAAAGGATATACCGTGTTCAATGATTAAGACAAAATTATTGTTTAAATGACAGTAATAAGGAAAAAAATACACAAATTAAATTCAGTGCCTATCAAAATACCAAGGGCATTTTCGGAAACTTACAATAAATAATTCTAAAACTTACATGTAATCACAAAAGACTTGAAATCACTAAAAAAGGAAAAGAAAAAATGCAAACAAACAAACAAACAAACAAAAAACTACTTTGAAAAAGAACAAAGAGGATGTATCACTGTCCCTGATTTTAAACTATAATACAAAGCTACGGTAATAAAAACAATATGGTACTGGCACAGAACAAACAGAATAAAGAAAAACAACAGAGTGCCTAAAAATGAAATCAGACAATATATTTATGTAGCCCATTACAAAATTTGAATATACATTGGGGGCAAGATAAACAACAGGCACATGAAAACATGCAACATCACTAACCATCAGAAAAATGCAAGTCCAAAATACAATGAGATTTTATGTCAGTGCTGTCAAAATGACTATTATCAAAAAGATAACAAATATAAGTGTTGGTGAGGATGTAAGGAAAACAACCCTGATGCACTGCTGGAGTGAATGTAAATTTCTGCTGCCACTGTGGAAAAGAGTAAGGAATTTTATCTAAAAATTAAAAGTGAAATATGATCCAACAATTTCATTTATGGATACTTATTCCAAGAGATAAAAACTCTAATCAGAAAAGATAAATTCAAACCTATATTCAATAAAGCATAATTTACAATACCCAGGATATAGAAGCAAATTTATTACTCATCAGTAGATGATGGATAAAGAAGATGTGCATTTATAGTATATATATCTACCCAACTATTAACTACAGGTATATATTCATTTATAGATATATTGATAGATAGACAGACAGATAGATAGATGATAGATAGATAGATAGATAGATAGATAGATAGATAGATAGATAGATAGATAGATAAGTGCACACACACATAAAAATACAATGGGTTATTTCTAAGCTATTAAAAGAATAAATTCTTGTCATTTGCAACAAATTTTTAGAATAGGGTAATATGCTAAGTGAAATAAGTCAGACAGAGAAAGATAAATGTTAATGATTTTACTTATATTTGGAATTTAAAACAAATGTACATAACAAAACAGAAAAGTAGTTATAAATATAGAAAGAAACAGGTTGTTCACAAAAAGGAGGGAAATAGGGTGAGGAAAAACAAATAGTTGAGGAAACTTAAGAGTGAAAATTTTCCAGTTGCCAATTAAATGAGTAAAAGACAAGATATGTACTGTATGGGGAATACCCAATAACTGAAATATCTTTAAATAGCAACATATCATAAGTAGATTTATTCTGGTGATCAGTTTGAAATGTATAAAAGATAGTAAATATTATGTTGTGTAAGAGAAACTAACATAGTGTTATGCATTAAAGTACACTTCAAAACAAACAAAACTAATAACAGAAAAAATTCAGATTTGTAGTTAACAGAGGCAGGGTTTGGGAAGGGAGAATTAGATTAATGAACTGAAAACTTACAAGCCTCCAGCGATAAAATAAACATGTTCTAGGGAGGCCACATTGTAACATAAAAGTACAATTAATACTGATTTATGTTATATATGAATGTTGTTAAGGAGGAGACACTAAGATTTCTCATCACAACCAAAAACCAAATTATATATCTTTAACATTGTATCTAAATGAGATAAAGATTTCTCCCTCAAGTTCTAGGATATTTATTTCATGATACATGTAAATCAAATCACTATCCTGTGCACCTAAACTTACACAATGTTTCATGCCAATTATATCTCAATAAATTGGAAGGAAAAATGGAAAGGCAATGATCATTTTTTCCATGACATATCTCATGATTGTTTTTGCAGCAAGTAACCTTGAGTCATGATGTATTTATCTGAGGTAAAGATACTAATAAATAAGTGATTCTAATAAATAATACATAAAGATACTAATAAAATTAGTGTTTTCCCATGCCTTAAACTTTCTTCATGATAACAGCCCACTGCTTCTGTAGGCATCAAAATTTCACTCTGTGTATTCATCTGAGATTAGGGAATGGATACAAAATTAACCCTGTCTGCTTTGCTGTGAGTGATAAAGTTCACTGTCTCTGACCGAGGTCTCATCCCCTGACAGCATCTACAAGAAAGGAATGTGCTCGGTTGTGAAATATCACAGCATGGTAAAATTTCAGAACCCCTACACTTCTTAACTGTTTGGCAATGGGAATGCAATACTGACAAAGACTTGATTTTGGATAACAATTTGGTGTTTTCTCATGGTTGCATTAGGGGATGTGAGGATAATCCCTGATATCCACAACAAACATTCTTGCTCATGAGCTGGGCAAAGAAGTGTAAAGGTTCTGCATTATTAGGACTGAGGACTGCTTTCAAAATGATGACTATGCTCACTGTACTCCAGGTAGACCAAGGAAAGAAAGGTTATTGCAAAATCTAGGTGAATGGGAATAAGTCAGTGGTTCAGACTCTATAAATTTTTCAAGGGGTATTCAAAGCCAAAATAAGAAGTGTCAACAATGAGAATTAAAAAAAAATCTTAGACATAAGCTTAAGTTAAAAAGGAGACACAGTCCTGTGCTGAGCTTTGGTGACTGGAGAATATATATACATCAGTCCAATTGAAGGATTCAGTGGCTTGGCCTTAGCATGAACTCGGGATTCAGTGAAAAGGTGACAATTAGTTTACTGAGAGAAATATAATCTACCTCTCCGTGATATGAAGAAAATCAGGTGGCTCAATGAAACTCTTAATTCAGAGAGATCCTACAAGATTCAGGAAAATAATTCACTGATGACTCAACTAAGACAAACTTAGTTACTGCTTAACAATCCATCTTCACACACACACATAGTAGTATACAGATTTGTAGTATTTAGTGGGAAGAATTCAGTGGGCAGAGCTCAAAGAATAGATATCAAAGCACCAGTCAACTTTTGTACTTTTGCCAATAGTCTAGCTTATCCCAGGAAGAAAACTACAGATAGACAAACAAACAATACTCTTTTTTAGGATTTCTAATTTTGAAAATAAACTGTAGCTTTTGACTTATCAGTATACAACTTTGTTAAGATTATCAGTGTAAGACATACTGTCTGATAATAGAGCTGGAAACTAGCTGCTGAACCAGCCCATCTGAATCCCAGATTGCTAATATCAATAACAACATAGCCACCATCAGACTTGAGCTGGCAAACTTAAAAGCTTCATGTTTCTGTTGTAGGAAAAACCACTGCTGTCCAGAAACTGTTCTCCTGCAGCAAGTGGGCTCTTTTCTTCTCTTGGTAAAGCTCATATTGGTGGGATGTGGCTAGAGCTTACCTTGGTTCATTTACCCATTCTCCAGATTATCAAAAGCTTTCTTCACAAATGGTGATATATTTTCAGGACTCAATATTGCCATTCCAGTCTTATTAGATAACACCGGCTGCATGATTGTGAGCAGAAGCCTTAGGCTCCCTGAGCTTGCCTATAATTTTTCCATCATTTCAGGGCATTTCACATTCTGAAAACGCTTCATCTTTTATTTTAAATTAATGGGAAATAGTCAACGTCTTCCATGAATATTTTATATTTCCTAATATCTGCAGAAATTTGGTATTCTTGCATTTGGACAAATTTTTAATTCTACCACCCTCAACTCCTTCTAGCCCACACAAGTTAGATTGCAATATGGTTACTGAATATGACCACCACAAGTAAGGGGCTAGTACCTCTTAGATACATTCTTTGTGAAGGTTAGTAGGGCACAAGTTATGTGGGGTGTATAAAACTAATTTAAATATTTGCGATATCACTGCCCTTCTGGACAAAGCTCTGATTCTAAGAAATAAATTAATTAGAAGGAAATATATTTATTGGTATGGGGATGAGAATCAGTTATTTTGGGGTGGGTGGGTGAGGAAGAGACAGGAAAATATCCAGAAAATGAGAATGGAATGCTTTAGGCCCCTGGAGGCATGAATTAAAAAGAAAATAATACTTTGTGTCCTGTACCTACCTCCACTTACTGTCTTGAGTGACTAGTCCTTGGGCAATGAAAAGAGCTAGCTTGTGGTGAAGAGTAAAGACCATAATGAAATAGTTTGAAAACAATGAGAGTTTTGTTGTTTCAGAAAGTAGATTTTGCTTAAAATCAACATGTATTTTTCATTCACTAAATACTAAGATGCATCCTATGGCATGTTCTGCATTTTATGTGCTGGTACCCAAGTTAGACAAGGAAAGGGGTTAGACAGAAAACATCTGGAGGAGGTGGTTTCGGTGCTGAGACTGGGAAAGTCTAAGTAGGTAAAAGGAGGACATCCTAAGTCCAAGGATGAGCTGGAGCAAAAATTTTGAGGTTGGAGTTTACATGGTTCACAAGCATTTGCCTGGATATATCTCCAGATACAGTGAAACATAAAGATATGCCAAGATAGTCAGATGCCAGATCTATAAATAAATGACTAAACTATGTTGAGTTTGTGGGCTTAAATTTGGAATGGCATTAATTGCCACCCTGAGGACATAAGCTTGTCTTTGGTTGCAACATAAAAGCAACATAAAGAATTCACCAGAAAATATAGTGTAGACTCTTGAGGGGAGGAAATGAAAGCACCTATTGGAATGCTTTGAGAACAGCACAAAGAAGACCATAGATTAAATTACTTCCTAAATTCTACCGCATGCTGAATGTGCCAACTGTGACAAAGGAGGTGAATGACTTTTACATGGAGAACTAGAAATCATTGATTGAGGAATTTAAAAAAGATTTGAAGAATTGAAAAGATACCAAATGGTCTTATAAAGGAAGAGACAATATTGTTAAAATGGCCATACTGTCCAAGGCAATCCACAGAATTAATGCGAGTTCCTGTCATATTATGCAAAATATTTCTTTTTATGACTGGAACAAATGATCCTATGATTTGTATAGAATCAGAATAGATTCATAATTTCCAAAGCAATACTGAAGAAAAAGAAAGAGGCTGGAGGAATAACCAGCCTGGTCTCCATACACTATTGCAGAGCTAGAAGATAATCAAAATGACATGATATTGGAAGAGAAAAGGGCATATGGACCAATGGAACAGAATAGAGAGACTAGGAATAAATCTACAGGCCTATGCTCAAATAAACTTTGAGAAAATAGCCAAGAATATGACACAGAGAAGACCATCTCTTCACCAACTTGTGGGAAAACTGGATAGCAGCATACAGGGCAATGAAATAAGAACACTCCTTCACTCCATACACAAGAATAAACTCAAAATAATTTGAAGACTTAAATGTAAGGCAAGAGACACTAAATCTCCTAGAAGAAAACATAGGCAAAACACTCTGAGATAAATCTCAGCAATGATCTCCTAGAACAGCCTACCCAGGTAGTGGATGTAAGAGCAAAATTAATAAATGGGACCTAATTAAACTTAGCAGCATTTGCACAGCAAAAGGAGCCATAAAATAAAGCAAAATGACAAGCTACTGGATGAAAGAAAATATTTAGAAGTGATGCAACTTGCAAAGGCTTAATTTCCAAAATATAAAGAGTTCATACAACATAATGATAATAAAAAAAAAAAAAAGAAAGACAATATGAAAATGTTTCTTTAGCAGTTCTTGTTATTTTGCAGTTCCATAAAAATAATAGGTCTATTTATATTTTGTGGAAAATATCATGTATTTCTATCTGAATCAATTTATATGTGTAGATATCATTTGTAGTATGCATATTTTAACAATATTAATACTTCTAAACTCAGACCATGAGATGTCTTTCAATTTCTTTGCATCATCTTCAAATTTCTTTATCACTGTCTCATAGATTTTATTATATAGGTTTATTCATAGGTTTTAAATTTTTTGATGTGATTTCATATGGATTTTTTAAAATTATGGAATATTTCATTGTTAGTGTAAAGAATTGTGACAGTTTTTTTATTAATCATGAATCATGCTAGTTTGCTAAATGTGTTTATTAGATTTAGTTGTTTCTTTGTGGAGAAATTTTAGGGTTCTCTATATAGATTATCATGTCATCTGAAATAATAATAGATTTACTTCTTTCAATCTAACTTGAATAAATTTTTTTCTTGTCCGATTGCTGTTGCTAGGACTTCCCATACTGTGTTTAATAGAAATGGTGAGAGTGGGCATCCTTGTCTTATTTCTAAATTTCGCTTTCAGTTTTTCACCTTTGCATATTATGTTGTCTGTGGGTCTGTAATAAATGACTTTAGTTATATTGAGATATATTTCCTGTATTCTACTTTGGTAAGAGGTTTCTATTGTTGTTGCTGTTGTTGTTGTTGTTTTTGTTACGGTTTTAATGAATACATGTTGCATTTTGTGAGATGCTTTTTATGGTTTTATTGGGATGACCAATTTGTTTTTCCTTTACCTTTTGTTAATGTGTTATAACAAACTGATTGATTTGTGTATGTTCAACCTCCCTTGTGACACTGCAATGAATCCAATTTGATAATGGTGCATGATTCATTTTATGTATTGCTGGACTTAGTTTGCTAATAATATTTTTAGAATTTTTGCCTCTATATCAATCAAAGATATTGGCTTGAAGTTATTTTTGCCCGTACTTTTTTTGTGGGCTTTGCTATCAGGGTGATGAAAGCTTCATAGAATTAATTTGGGAGTTTCCCTCATTGTCACTATTTTTGAATAGTTTGAAGAGTATAAGTTCTGCTTGGTTTTTTTGTGCAGTTATCCACACAAGCTTTTAAATCTGCAATTGAATTTAACGATTTTTTTTAAATGCAGATTCTATCTTTCTTCTACTAGTCAGTTTGTTCAAATTATTTGTTTCTCCTTATCTCTGTCTCTTTCTACACATGTGTCTATTTCTTCTAAGTTGTCCAGGTTATTGGCATGAAACTGTTGACAAAATGATCCCTTTTTTATATATCTGAGGTAACAATTGTTGTTTCTCTTATTTCATTTCATACTTGGTTGCTTTGGAGCATCTCTCTTTTCTTCATGATGCACCTGGCAAGAGGAATTTTGACTTTGCTTATCTTAAAAAGAAAACAAACAAAAAAATTGGTATAACTACTGTTTAGCATACTGTTTTTCTCTCTAATTTATATTTATGCCTGTAATATTTAGGATCATATTTTTCCTTTTTTTAACTTTTTTTATTTATTTACAATCATTTTACAATTTTGCCTCAAATTCCAATGTAGAGCAAAATTTTTCACTTACAATGAACATATATATATTTGTTGTCACATATTTTTCTCTGTGAGCTGCCATAAAATTTTTATATATTTCCCTGTGCTATTCAGTACAATCTTCCTTATCGATTCTGCAATTTTGGCAACCCAGTCTATCTATTCCCAACCCACGCACCTTTGGCAACCAAAACTTTATATTGTATGTTTGCAAGTCTATTTCTGCTTTTCTTTATGCTTGTTTTGTTTCATTTCATTTTGTTCTTAGATTTCACATATGAGCAATCTCATATGGTATTTTTCTTTCTCTTTCTGGCTTACTTCACATAGAATGACATTCTTCAGGAGCATCCTTGCCGCTGAAAATGATGTTATGTTGTTGGTTTATATGGCTAAGTAGTATTCCATTGTATAAATATACTGCCTCTTTTTTATCCAGTCATCTGTCGTTGGACATTTAGGCTTTTTCCATGTCTTGGCTATTGTAAATAGTGCTTGCTATGAACATTGGGGTGCAGGTGTCATCCTGAAGTACGGTTCCTTCTGGATTTATGACCAGGAGTGGGATTCGTGGGTCATATGATAAGTCTATTCCGAGGCTTTTGAGGGATCTCCATCCTGTTTTCCAGAGTGGCTGCACCAAAATGCATTCCAACCAGCAGTGTAGGAGGGTTCCCTATTTTCCACAGCCTCTCCAGCATTTGTCGTTTGTGGATTTTTGAATGATGGCCATTCTGACAGTTCTGAGGTGATACCTCATTGTAATTTTGATTTGCATTTCTCTGATAATCAGTGATATTGAGCAATTTTTGATGTGCCTGATGATCATCTGTATGTCTTCCTTGGAGAATTGCTTGTTTAGGTCTTCTGCCCATTTTTGGATTGGGTTGTGTGCTTTTTCTTATTCAGTTGGATGAGCTGCTAATATATTCTGGAGATCAAGCCTTTGTCAGTTTCATTTGCAAAATTTTTTCCCATTCCTTAGGTTGTGTTTTTGTTTTACTTCTGGTTTGCTTACTGTGTACAGGATTGCAAGTTTTTTAGGTCACATTTTTTTCTTCCTGCTTACATTTCTCCTACGAGAAAAGTTTTGAGATGGATGTCAGATAATGTTTTGCCTTTATTTTCATCTAGGAGGTTTATTTTATGTTGTCTTATGTTTAAGTCTTTGATCCATTCTGAGTTTATTTTTGTGGCTGGTGTAAGGAAGTGTTCTAGCTTCATTGATTTACATGCTGCTGTCCAGCTTTCACAACACCATTTGCTGAAGAGACTGTCTCTATTCCGTTGTGTATTGTTACCTCCATTGTCGAAGTTTAATTGACCAAATATTTGTGGGTTCATTTCTGTGCTCTCTACTCTGTTCCATTAGCCTTTATGTCTGTTTTTGTACCAATACAGTGCTGTCATGTTGACTGAAACTCTATATTATTATCTGAATCGGTAGCGTAAAGAAATGCCACTGATTTTTGGACCTGAATCTTGTAACTTTCTATCATGCTGAATTCTTTCATCAGCTGTAGTAGTTTTTGTGTGGATCTTGTATGCTTTTCTATATATAGTAACATGTCATCTGCATATAGTGAGACTTTTACCTCTTCCTTTCCAATTTGGATCCCTTTTCCTTTTCTCTCTTGTTTGATTGCTGTGGCTAGGACTTCCAAGGCTATGTTGATTAGGAGTAGTGATAGTGTGCAACCTTGTCTTGTCCCAGATTTTAGTGGGAAGATTTTGACTTTCTCACCGTTGAGTGCTATGCTGGCTGTAGATTTGTTTTGTATAGCGTTTATGATGTTGAGATATGTTCCCTCTATGCCCACTTTGGTGAGCGTTTTTATCACACATGGGTGCTGAATTTTATCAAATGCTTTACCTGCATCTATTGAGATGATCATGTGGTTTTGGTCCTTTCTCTTGTTGATGTGATGTATTACATTGATTGATTTGCATATGTTGAACCACCCCTGTGTCCCTGGGATGAACCCCATTTGCTTATGATGAATAATCTTTTATATGTGTTGTTGGAATCTATTTGCTTCTATTTTGGTGAGGAATTTCGCATCAAATCTCATCAGTGATATTGGCCTATAATTCTCTTTTTTGGTAGTGTCTTTGCATTTTTGTGGTATCAGGGTGATTGTGGCTTCATAGAAATACTTTGGGAGTATTCCTTCCTTTTCAATTTTCTGGAAGATTTTGAGAAGTACTGATATGAGTTCTTCTTTGTATGTTTGGTAGAATTCCTCAGAGAAGCAGTCCAGTCAGGGACTGTTATTTTTAGGGAGGTTTATATTGCTATTTTGATTTCATTTCTAGTGATCTGTTTGTTCAAGGGGTCAGTTTCTTCTTGATTCAGTCTTGGTGGACTGTATGTTTCCAGAAACTTGTCCATCTTCTCTAGTATATCCAGTTAGTTACCATGGAGTTTTTCATAATATTCTCATATGATATTCTGTATTTCTAGTTTATTTGTTATAATTTCTTCATTCTCCTTCCTTATTTTGCTACTTTGAGCTCTCTCTTTTCATCTTTTTGAGTTTCGCCAAAGTTTTGTCGATTTTTCTTACTTTTTCAAAAAACCAGCTTTTGGATTGGTTGATTTTTTTCCTATAGTCTTTGGAACCTCCATTTTATTTATTTCCTCTACAATCTTTATGATTTCCTTCCTGCTGCTGCCTTTTGGGTTTTTTTGTTTTTCCTTTTCTAGTTCATTCACATGGTGGGATAATTGTTTATTTGTGATTGTTCTTCCATTTTCAGGAAGGCCTCTATCGCTATAAACTCCCTTCTTAGCACTGCTTTTGCTGTGTCCCATAAATTATGTGTGGTTTTGCTTTCATTTTCTTTTGTCCCACAGTATTTTTTTCTATTTCAGCTTTGAGTTCTTCATTGACCCATTGGTTTTTTAATAACATATTGTTTAATCTCCATGTTTTCCTTTTGTTCTACTTTTTTTCTCTGTTGTTGAGTTCTAGCTTCATGGCATTGTATTCAGTAAAGATGCTGGAGGTAATTTCAATCTTCTTAAAATTGCTGAGGTTTCTTTTGTGTATAAGTACATGATCAATCCTGGAAAATGCTCCATATGCCCTTGAAAACAATTTATATCCTCTTTTTGGGGGGGTGCAATGCTCTGAAAATATCGACTATGACTAATATTCCTATTGTATTACTAATTTTCTCTGTTGTCTTATTTATTTTCTGTCTCGGTGATCTGTCCAGTGATGTTAATGCAGTGTTGAAATCTCCAACTATGATTCTATTCCCAATCACTATCCCCCTTTATATCTGTTAGTAATTATTTTATGTATTTAGGTGCTCCTCTATTTGGTGCATATGTGTTAATGAGTGTACCATCCTCATCTTGTATCACTCATCTAATCATTATAAAATGTCCTTATCTTTCTTTATGACCTTTGGTTTAAAGTCTATTTTGTCTGAAATCAGTACTGCAACACCTGCTTTTCTGACTTTTCCATTTGTATGGAATACACTTTTCCATCCTTTCACTCTCAACTAATATGTGTCCTTCTCCCTCAAGTGGATCTCTTGTATGCAGCTTATTTAATTTTCTTGCTTTATTATCCAGCCTGCCACTCTATGTCTTTCGACTGGAGCATTTAGTCCATTCACTTTTACAGTAATTCATGATAGGTTTGTGTTTATTGCCAATTTGACCTTATCTTTGTAGTTGATTTTGTATTTCCTCTTTTTTCCTTTCATCTTCCTTTTATGGTTTGGTAAATTTCCTTTGTGTTATCATGAATTTTATTTAGTTTTAGTGACTCCCTGATAAGTTTTTGTCTTGTTGTTACCCTTTTTTATAAGTCCAGTAGCCCATTAATATAACTGCTTTTATTAAACTGACAGTAAATTGATCTCAAACCCATCCTACCAAGAACGAAAAATTTTAAAGTTAAAGATAAAGAAAACAATTCAGTATTTTCCTGACTCCCTCTCCCAAACTCAATGAATTGTATGTCTTGTTGTATAATTTCGTGTTTATTTTATTTATAATTCATGAGTTATCACCTTTCCAGCTGTGAGTTTCTCATTTCTGTATCATCCTGTTGCTTTTCTATTTAGAGTAGACTTTTCAATATTTCTTTAAGCATGGTTTTATTGTTGCTAAACTTATTTAGCAACAAATTTGCTAAAATTTATTGTTGTGTTTTTTCTTGTCTGTGAAATTCTTTATGTCTCCTTCTATCATGAAAGATAGCCTTGCTGGATAAAGTATCCTAGAGTATATCTTTTTTTTCATTCAGGAAGTTAAATATATCTTGACACTCCCTTCTGGCCTGTAGTATTTGTGTAAGGAAATCAGCTGAGATCCATATGGGTGTTCCCTTGTAACTCACTCTTTGCTTTTCTCTTGCTGTCTTTAGGATCACTTCTGTATCCTTGACTTGGATAACTTAAATATATGTCTTGCTCTGAGTGCATTTGTGGTCTTCGTGTTTGGGACCCTCTGAGCCTCCTTTACTTGGGTATCTCATTCCTTCTTTAAGTTTGGGAAGTTCTCAGTCATGACTTCTTCAAACAACTATGCAATAAACTTTGATCTCTTTCCCCTTCTGGAATTCTATCATGCAAAGTTTGGCAAGCTTTATATTATCCCATAGGTCCCTTATGCTTTTTTCATTTGTTTCTGGTAGTTTTCTCTTGTACCTCTTCTGATTGGGGTGCTTTCTATTTTCTGTATCCTAAGTCACTAATTCATTCCTCTGCGTTATCTAGTCAGCTTTGCACTGCCTTTAGATCATTACTCATCTCAGTCCCAATGTGTTTACCTATTCTACTCAGCTCTTCTTTATAGCTGTCATTTGTTCATGACATATTTTATAGGTCTCTAAACACTATCTCTTTTATTTCCTTCAGTACTTGATCAGTCCCTTTTTTGAAATTTCAATCTAGTAGGCTATCGATGTCTATTTCATGATCATTATTTCTGGGATTTCTCTTGTTCGTTTAATTCGAATGATTTCTCTGCTTATAAATCTTGCTCCTACCTCTCTGACACTGTGTTTTTTGGAGTATAAGTTATCTACTGTGGTCCTTAAATAGTTTATCTACCTAGTGCCTGTGTAGTAATACTACTTAGGAAAGAGAAAAAAGAGACAGAGAGATAAAGAATTTTTAAAAAGGGAGAAATAATAGTTCGAAAACATTGTATAATGAATAATAGAAAAGCAAGTTGAATAATAATAATAAATATATTTTTATAAAATTCCACAGGGATGAATATGAGGGTATATATAATTGTTTAAGGAGTAAAAATTAGAGGGTAAAAGAAAATGGAACAGGTAAAAACAGATTAAAATAAGGGGGGTTGTCAGTGTCCTCCTCTAGACTGTGTGCTCTTAATGTGAAATCTTTCTGCCTTCATCCTGTTTTGGAAGTTCAGCTTGATGTTTCCAGAGGCCCTCCATTGCAGCCCTCATCTGTGCTGCTCCCAGTGACTGTTGGCAAGCAGATCGCACATAATCCCAACACCTGGTCAATGTCAGCTCTCATTTACTGTGGGCTGGCTTGTCACTGCCCTGCCTAATGTTGCAGTCAGATGTTGCAGACTGACCAGGCATGAGTGGGCATCATGCCTTCTCCCAGCAACATGGTCAGGGGCTGCATTCCTGCCCAAAAATTTGGTGGCCACCGTCCCTCTCAGGGTGCTGGTCACTACACTGCTCTTTGCCACTGTGCAATCTGCCGTGTGTTTGCACCCTAGATGTGGGCTCAGAGAAGACTGAGGAACAGCCCTGTCCCTGGCCTGGGACAAAACATATCTCCTTGTTTGTCTTGGTGGAGCAAGTTCTCTGAGGAACTAGGACAGATGTATCCTATCTACATCAGGCTGTGGACAAGTCTCTGTCTGGACCTTGAGGCTGATTAGTCCATAGGTATGGATGCAGGTTTTGCCCCCACTGCCACCGGGTTGCAAAGTGACAGTTGGTATGGTGTCTGTGCATGAACCCCACCTCTGTTCACCTAGAAAATTTTGTGAATTTTCAGAGATGGGGATATGCACCCTTCACCCCAGGGAACATCTGCCCTGTTGTTTTATGGAGGGCCCAGTTTGTTCTACCCCATGAATACACAGCCATGGCACACAGGCCCCTGCATTTCCCATGGGATGCCTCAGTGCAGGAATCCACATCTTCCACCCAGCTAGGGCAGCATGGCCCTGCTCCCAGATGCTTGGCTGCATCTTGGGCCGGGTGTCAAAGGGACCCTCAGTGCCTGTTTAACTTAGTTTTGTAATTCAACTCTTACTCTTTACAGATCCAAGCCTTGGAATCTCCCCATACATCCTACTGGCCTCTCAGTTGGAGAGGGGAGACTCAGTGAATAAGTGCCAGTCCTTCATTACTGCTCCCTCCCCATGGGACCTGTAACACTCTGTTTTTCCTTTCTTCCTTCCTTATTCCTTTTCTCCTACCAGATTTTTGGCATCTTCATCTTTTGAAGAGAACAATGTTCTTTCAGAGTTCTGCAGGTTCTCTGGTTAGCTGAGTGAGTCTCTGGATGTGAGTCTTGGTGCATTTGGGTGAAAGGGTGAGCTAAGAGCATACTTCTCTCCACCATATTGGCCTCCCCGGAAAAAGACTCACTTTATGGAGGAAAATATGCACAACCTGGAAATAGATGGAGAAGATATTTCAAGGAAATGACAAAAAAGTGCAGATTACAATGCTCAAAATATACAAAATATGTTTTGAAACAAGGGCCACAATGAAAGTTTAATATGAGATTATATAAAGAAAAGAGATCATTATAAAAATAGGGTATACACTCATTAACTTATATATGGACCCAACACCACAGATCATAATATAAAAAGAAATATTAGTAGACATTAGGGAATTAATTCATTATAAATGTATAATAGTAGATGAGATTAACACCTCACTATTCTGATGGAGAAATCATCCAGAAA
>NC_045704.1:80485561-80518234 GCF_009834535.1 Camelus ferus
GAAAGCTGGAGGAACTTCAAACAAGTAAGAAACAGACTGAAAAACCAGAGTAAAACTTTCCTTGAAAACGATTCCCTTTGTGCTAAATGAACAAACGTCTCTCCAAATGCTCAGTTCTGATAGATAAGTGTGTGTTAAAGCCGTCCTTCACCTGCTTTTGGGAACACAAAGATTCTTTTAAGTTGCAATCCCCAATCCAAACATATATGGGGAGGTACTAGCTCCAACTCGGTTTTACAGGGAAAACTACAGGAACTTCAAACCGACACAAGGAAACACACTGAGAAACCAGTGTAAAAGTTTATCCTGCAACCCGTTCCCTTTGTGCTAGATGAACGTACGCCTCTCCACATGCTAAGTTCTGAGGATAACTGTGTGTGAAAAGCGTCCTTCAAATAGCTTGTTGGGAACACAAAGTTTCTTTTCAGTTGCAAACTCCACTCCATACATATATATGGGGAGGTACTACATCCAACTCTCTTTTACAGTGAATACTGCAGGAACTTATAACCGACAATAGGAAATACACTGAGAATCAAGAGTAAAATTTCCCCTGCAACAATTTCCATGTTGCTAGATGAACGAACGTCTCTCCACATGCTCAGTTCTGAGAGATAATTGTGTGTGAAAGCCTTAATTCCACTACCATGTAGGGAACACAAAGTTTCTTTTCAGTTGCAGCCTCCACTCCATATATATATACTGGGAGGAATAAGCTCCAACTAGGTTTTACAGTGAAAACTGCAGGAACTTCAAACCGGCTCTAGGAAACAGACTGAGAAAGAGGAATGTTTCTCCTGCAACCCCGTTCGCTTTGTGCTATATAACGAACAGTCACTCCACATGCTCAGTTCTGAAAGATAATTCTGTGTGAAAGAAGTCCTTCAACTAGCTTGTTGGGAACTCAAAGTTTCTTTTAGGTTACAAACCCCACTCCATACATATATATGGTGAGGAACTAGCACCAACTCGGTTTTACAGTGAAAACTGCAGGAACTTCAAACCAGCACTAGGAAACACACTGAAATTCCAGAGAAAACGTTCCCTCTACAACACGTTCCCTTTGTGCTAGATGAAACAACGTCCCTCCACATGCTCAGTTATGAGAGATAAGTGTTTGTGAAAGCCGTCCTTCAGCTTGCTTGTTGGGAACACAAAGTTCTATTCAGTTGCAATCTCCCCTGCATACAAATATATGGGGTGGTACAAGCTCCAACACTGTTTTACAGTGAAAACTTCAGGAAATTCAAACTGGCACTAAAAAACAGACTGAGAAATCAGGGTAAAAGTTTCTCCTGCAACACGTTCCCTTTGTGCTAGATGAACGAACGTCTCTCCACATGCTCAGTTCTGAGAGATAAGTGTGTGTGAAAGCCGTACTTCAACTTTCATATTAGGAACACAAAGTTTATTTCAGTTGCCAACTCCAATCCATAAATATATATGAGGAGGTACTAGCTCCAACACGTTTTTACAGTGGTTTATGCAGGAATATCAAACCGGCACTAGGAAACAGACTAAGAAACCAAAGAAAATGTTTTTCTGCAACCCGTTCCCTTCGAGCTAGATGAACGAAAGTCTTCCACATGCTCAGTACTGAGTCATAAGTGTGTGAGAAAGCCATCATTCACCTACCTTGTTTGGAACACAATGTTCTTTTCAGTTGCAATCACCACTCCATACATATATATGGGGAGGTACTAGTTCCACCTGTGTTTTACATTGAAAACTGCAGGAATTTAAAACCGGCACTAGGAAACACAAAGAGAAAACAGAGAAAGTTTCTCCTGCAACCCGTTCCCTTTGTGCTATATGAACGAACGTCTCTCCACATGCTCAGTTCGAGAGACAATTGGGTGTGAAAACCGTCCTTATAATAGCATGTTGGGAACACAAAGTTTCTTTTAGGTTTCAAACACCATTGCATAATTATATATGGGGAGGTACAAGCTCCAACTCGGTTTTACAATGAAAACTGCAGGAACTTCACCAGCACTAGGAACACACTGAGAAACCAGAGAAAAACTTTCTCCTGCAAACCGTTTCCTTTGTGCAAGATGTACGAACGTCTCTGCACATGCTCAGTTCTGAGACATAAGTTTGTGTGAAAGCCGTCCTTAACCTAGCTTCTTGGGAACACATAATTTCTTTCAGTTGAAAAATACACTCCATACATATATATGGGGTGGTAATAGCTCCAACTCGGTTTTACAGTGTAAAATGAAGAAACTTCATACCGACACTAGGAAACACACTGAGAAACCAGAGTAAAAGTTTCTCCTGCAACCCGTTCCCATTGAGCTAGATGAAAGAACGCCTCTCCACATTCTAATTCTGAGAGATAAGTGTGAGTGAAAGCCGTCCTTCACCTAGCTTGTTGGGAACACAAAGTTCCTTTTCAGTTGCAAACTCCACTCCATACATAAATATGGGGAGGTACAAACTCCAAATCGGGTTTACAGAGAAAGCTGGAGGAACTTCAAACAAGAAGTAAGAAACAGACTGAAAAACCAGAGTAAAACTTTCCCTTGAAAACGATTCCCTTTGTGCTAAATGAACAAACGTCTCTCCAAATGCTCAGTTCTGATAGATAAGTGTGTGTTAAAGCCGTCCTTCACCTTGCTTTTTGGGAACACAAAGATTCTTTTAAGTTGCAATCCCCAATCCAAACATATATATGGGGAGGTACTAGCTCCAACTCGGTTTTACAGGGAAAACTACAGGAACTTCAAACCGACACTAGGAAACACACTGAGAAACCAGTGTAAAAGTTTATCCTGCAACCCGTTCCCTTTGTGCTAGATGAACGTACGCCTCTCCACATGCTAAGTTCTGAGAGATAACTGTGTGTGAAAAGCGTCCTTCAAATAGCTTGTTGGGAACACAAAGTTTCTTTCTGTTGAAAAATACACTCCATACATATATATGGGGTGGTAATAGCTCCAACTCGGTTTTACAGTGTAAAATGAAGAAACTTCATACCGACACTAGGAAACACACTGAGAAACCAGAGTAAAAGTTTCTCCTGCAACCCGTTCCCATTGAGCTAGATGAACGAACGCCTCTCCACATTCTAAGTTCTGAGAGATAAGTGTGAGTGAAAGCCGTCCTTCACCTAGCTTGATGGGAACACAAAGTTCCTTTTCAGTTGCAAACTCCACTCCATACATAAATATGGGGAGGTACAAACTCCAAATCGGGTTTACAGAGAAAGCTGGAGGAACTTCAAACAAGAAGTAAGAAACAGACTGAAAAACCAGAGTAAAACTTTCCCTTGAAAACCATTCCCTTTGTGCTAAATGAACAAACGTCTCACCAAATGCTCAGTTCTGATAGATAAGTGTGTGTTAAAGCCGTCCTTCACCTTGCTTTTTGGGAACACAAAGATTCTTTTAAGTTGCAATCCCCAATCCATACATATATATGGGGAGGTACTAGCTCCAACTCGGTTTTACAGGGAAAACTGCAGGAACTTCAAACTGACACTAGGAAATACACTGAGAGACCAGAGTAAATGTTTCTCCTGCAAAATGTTCCCTTTTTGCTAGATGAATGAAAGTCTCTCCACATGCTCATTTCTGACAGAAAAATGTGTGTGAAAGCCGTCCTTCACCTAGCTTCTTGGGAACAGAAAGTTACATTTAAGTTGCCAAATCCACTCCATACTCATAAATGGGGAGGTAAAATCTCCAAATCGGTTTTACAGTGTATAATGCAGGAACATCAAACCGGCACTAGGGAACAGACTTGGAAACCAGAGTAAAAGTTTCTCCTGCAACCAGGTCCCTTGGTTCTAGGTTAATGAATGTCTCTCCAAATGCCCGGTTCTGAGAGATAAGTGTCAGAGAAAGCCATCCTTTACCTTGCTTGTTGGGAAAAAAAGTTTCTTTTCAGTTTCAAATTCCAGTCCATAAATTTTTATGGGGAGGAACTAGCTCCAACTCGGTTTTACAGTGAAAACTGCAGGAAATTCAAACTGACACTAGGAAATACACTGAGAGACCAGAGTAAATGTTTCTCCTGCAAACTGTTCCCTTTTTGCTAGATGAATGAAAGTCTCTCCACATGCTCATTTCGGACAGAAAAGTGTGTGTGAAAGCCGTCCTTCACCTAGCTTCTTGGGAACAGATAGTTACATTTAAGTTGCAAACACCTCTCCATACATATAAATGGGGAGGTAAAAGCTCCAAATCGGTTTTACAGTGTATACTGCAGGAACATCAAACCGGCACTAGGGAACAGACTGAGAAACCAGAGTAAAAGTTCTCCTGCAACCAGGTCCCTTGTGCTAGGTTAATTAATGTCTCTCCACATGCCCGGTTCTGAGAGATAAGTGTCTGTGAAAGCCGTACTTTAACTTGCTTGTTGGGAAAAAAAGTTTCTTTTCAGTTTCAAATTCCAGTCCATAAATTTTTATGGGGAGGAACTAGCTCCAACTCGATTTTACAGTGAAAACTGCAGGAAATTCAAGCCGGCACTTGGAAACACAGTGAGGAACCAGAGTAAAAATTTCTTCTGAAGCCCGTTTTATTTGGTAGATGAACGAACGTCTCTCCACATGCTCAGTTTTGAGAGATAAGTGCATGTGAAAGCCTTAACTCAACTAGGTTGTTGGGAACACAAAGTTTCTTTTCATTTGCAAACTCCACACAATACATATATATGGGGAGGTACTACCTCCAACTCGGTTTTACAGTGACAACTGCAGGATTTTCAACCCGACACTAGGAAACACACTGAGAAACCAGAGTAAAGATTCCCCTGCAACCCGTTCCCTTTGTGCTATATGAACGATCGTCTCTCAGCCTGCTCAGTTCTCAGAGATAAGTGTGTGTGAAATGAGTCCTTCAAGTTTCTTGTTCGGATCATAAAGTTTCTTTTCAGTTCGGATCACCAATCCATATATACAAACGGGGAGGTACAAGCACCAATTCGGTTTTACAGTGAAAACTGCAGGAAATTCAAACCGGCACTAGGGAAGAGACTATCCAGTGTAAAAGTTTCTCCTGCAACCGGTTCCATTTGTGCTAGATGAACGAATGTCTCTCCACAGGCTAAGTTCTGACTGATAAGTGTGTGAGAAATCCGTCCTTCAAATAGCTTGTTGGGAAAACAATGTTTCTTTTCAGTTGCAAACTCCACTCCATAAATATATATCGGGAAGAACGAGCTCCAAAACGGTTTTATAGTGAAAACTGCAGGAACTTCAAACCGGCACTAGGAAACAGACTGAGAATCCAGAGTAAAAGTTTCCCGTGCAACTCGTTCTCTTTGTGCTAGATGAGCGAATGTCTCTCCACATGCTCATTTCTGAGAGAAAAGTGCGTGTGAAAACCTTACCTCACCTAACTAGTTGGGAACACAAAGTTTCTTTTCAGTGGCAAACTCCATTCCATACATATATATGGGGAGGTACTAAATCCAACACTCTTTTACAGTGAAACTGCAGGAAGTTCAAGCCAGCACTAGGAAACACAGTGAGGAACCAGAGTAAAACTTTTTCCTGAAGCCCGTTCCCTTTGTGCTAGATGAACGAACGTCTCTCCACATGCTCAGTTCTGAGGGATACGTGTGTGTGAAAGCCGTACTTCACCTAGGTTGTTGGGAACACAAAGATTCTTTTCAGTTGCAAACACCACTGCATACATATATATGGGTAGGTACTAGATCCAACACGGTTTTACAGTGAAAACTGCAGGAACTTAATACCGGCACTAGGAAACACACAGAGAAAACAGAGAAACAGTTTCCCCTGAAACACTTTCCCTTTGATTTAGATGAATGAACATCTCTCTACATTCTCAGTTCATAGATATAATTGTGTGTGAAAGCCGTCCTTCACCTAGCTTGTTGGGAACACAATGTTTCTTTTCAGGTGCAAACACAACTCCATACATAAATATGGGGAGGTACTAGCTCCAACTCTGTTTTACAGTGAAAACTGCAGGAACTTATAACCGACAATAGGAAATACACTGAGAATCAAGAGTAAAATTTCCCCTGCAACAATTTCCCATGTGCTAGATGAACGAACGTCTCTCCACATGCTCAGTTCTGAGAGATAATTGTGTGTGAAAGCCTTAATTCCCCTACCTTGTAGGGAACACAAAGTTTCTTTTCAGTTGCAAACTCCACTCCATACATAAATATGGGGAGGTACAAACTCCAAATCGGGTTTACAGAGAAAGCTGGAGGAACTTCAAACAAGAAGTAAGAAACAGACTGAAAAACCAGAGTAAAACTTTCCCTTGAAAACGATTCCCTTTGTGCTAAATGAACAAACGTCTCTCCAAATGCTCAGTTCTGATAGATAAGTGTGTGTTAAAGCCGTCCTTCACCTTGCTTTTTGGGAACACAAAGATTCTTTTAAGTTGCAATCCCCAATCCAAACATATATATGGGGAGGTACTAGCTCCAACTCGGTTTTACAGGGAAAACTACAGGAACTTCAAACCGACACTAGGAAACACACTGAGAAACCAGTGTAAAAGTTTATCCTGCAACCCGTTCCCTTTGTGCTAGATGAACGTACGCCTCTCCACATGCTAAGTTCTGAGAGATAACTGTGTGTGAAAAGCGTCCTTCAAATAGCTTGTTGGGAACACAAAGTTTCTTTTCAGTTGCAAACTCCACTCCATACATATATATGGGGAGGTACTACATCCAACTCTCTTTTACAGTGAATACTGCAGGAACTTATAACCGACAATAGGAAATACACTGAGAATCAAGAGTAAAATTTCCCCTGCAACAATTTCCCATGTGCTAGATGAACGAACGTCTCTCCACATGCTCAGTTCTGAGAGATAATTGTGTGTGAAAGCCTTAATTCCACTACCATGTAGGGAACACAAAGTTTCTTTTCAGTTGCAGCCTCCACTCCATATATATATACTGGGAGGAATAAGCTCCAACTAGGTTTTACAGTGAAAACTGCAGGAACTTCAAACCGGCTCTAGGAAACAGACTGAGAAAGAGGAATGTTTCTCCTGCAACCCGTTCGCTTTGTGCTATATAACGAACATCACTCCACATGCTCAGTTCTGAAAGATAATTCTGTGTGAAAGAAGTCCTTCAACTAGCTTGTTGGGAACTCAAAGTTTCTTTTAGGTTACAAACCCCACTCCATACATATATATGGTGAGGAACTAGCACCAACTCGGTTTTACAGTGAAAACTGCAGGAACTTCAAACCAGCACTAGGAAACACACTGAAATTCCAGAGAAAACGTTCCCTCTACAACACGTTCCCTTTGTGCTAGATGAAACAACGTCCCTCCACATGCTCAGTTATGAGAGATAAGTGTTTGTGAAAGCCGTCCTTCAGCTTGCTTGTTGGGAACACAAAGTTCTATTCAGTTGCAATCTCCCCTGCATACAAATATATGGGGTGGTACAAGCTCCAACACTGTTTTACAGTGAAAACTTCAGGAAATTCAAACTGGCACTAAAAAACAGACTGAGAAATCAGGGTAAAAGTTTCTCCTGCAACACGTTCCCTTTGTGCTAGATGAACGAACGTCTCTCCACATGCTCAGTTCTGAGAGATAAGTGTGTGTGAAAGCCGTACTTCAACTTTCATATTAGGAACACAAAGTTTATTTCAGTTGCCAACTCCAATCCATAAATATATATGAGGAGGTACTAGCTCCAACACGTTTTTACAGTGGTTTATGCAGGAATATCAAACCGGCACTAGGAAACAGACTAAGAAACCAAAGAAAATGTTTTTCTGCAACCCGTTCCCTTCGAGCTAGATGAACGAAAGTCTTTCCACATGCTCAGTACTGAGTCATAAGTGTGTGAGAAAGCCATCATTCACCTACCTTGTTTGGAACACAATGTTTCTTTTCAGTTGCAATCACCACTCCATACATATATATGGGGAGGTACTAGTTCCACCTGTGTTTTACATTGAAAACTGCAGGAATTTAAAACCGGCACTAGGAAACACAAAGAGAAAACAGAGAAAGTTTCTCCTGCAACCCGTTCCCTTTGTGCTATATGAACGAACGTCTCTCCACATGCTCAGTTCGAGAGACAATTGGGTGTGAAAACCGTCCTTATAATAGCATGTTGGGAACACAAAGTTTCTTTTAGGTTTCAAACACCATTGCATAATTATATATGGGGAGGTACAAGCTCCAACTCGGTTTTACAATGAAAACTGCAGGAACTTCACCAGCACTAGGAAACAGAGAAACCAGAGAAAAACTTTCTCCTGCAAACCGTTTCCTTTGTGCAAGATGTACGAACGTCTCTGCACATGCTCAGTTCTGAGACATAAGTTTGTGTGAAAGCCGTCCTTAACCTAGCTTCTTGGGAACACATAATTTCTTTCAGTTGAAAAATACACTCCATACATATATATGGGGTGGTAATAGCTCCAACTCGGTTTTACAGTGTAAAATGAAGAAACTTCATACCGACACTAGGAAACACACTGAGAAACCAGAGTAAAAGTTTCTCCTGCAACCCGTTCCCATTGAGCTAGATGAAAGAACGCCTCTCCACATTCTAAATTCTGAGAGATAAGTGTGAGTGAAAGCCGTCCTTCACCTAGCTTGTTGGGAACACAAAGTTCCTTTTCAGTTGCAAACTCCACTCCATACATAAATATGGGGAGGTACAAACTCCAAATCGGGTTTACAGAGAAAGCTGGAGGAACTTCAAACAAGAAGTAAGAAACAGACTGAAAAACCAGAGTAAAACTTTCCCTTGAAAACGATTCCCTTTGTGCTAAATGAACAAACGTCTCTCCAAATGCTCAGTTCTGATAGATAAGTGTGTGTTAAAGCCGTCCTTCACCTTGCTTTTTGGGAACACAAAGATTCTTTTAAGTTGCAATCCCCAATCCAAACATATATATGGGGAGGTACTAGCTCCAACTCGGTTTTACAGGGAAAACTACAGGAACTTCAAACCGACACTAGGAAACACACTGAGAAACCAGTGTAAAAGTTTATCCTGCAACCCGTTCCCTTTGTGCTAGATGAACGTACGCCTCTCCACATGCTAAGTTCTGAGAGATAACTGTGTGTGAAAAGCGTCCTTCAAATAGCTTGTTGGGAACACAAAGTTTCTTTCTGTTGAAAAATACACTCCATACATATATATGGGGTGGTAATAGCTCCAACTCGGTTTTACAGTGTAAAATGAAGAAACTTCATACCGACACTAGGAAACACACTGAGAAACCAGAGTAAAAGTTTCTCCTGCAACCCGTTCCCATTGAGCTAGATGAACGAACGCCTCTCCACATTCTAAGTTCTGAGAGATAAGTGTGAGTGAAAGCCGTCCTTCACCTAGCTTGATGGGAACACAAAGTTCCTTTTCAGTTGCAAACTCCACTCCATACATAAATATGGGGAGGTACAAACTCCAAATCGGGTTTACAGAGAAAGCTGGAGGAACTTCAAACAAGAAGTAAGAAACAGACTGAAAAACCAGAGTAAAACTTTCCCTTGAAAACCATTCCCTTTGTGCTAAATGAACAAACGTCTCACCAAATGCTCAGTTCTGATAGATAAGTGTGTGTTAAAGCCGTCCTTCACCTTGCTTTTTGGGAACACAAAGATTCTTTTAAGTTGCAATCCCCAATCCATACATATATATGGGGAGGTACTAGCTCCAACTCGGTTTTACAGGGAAAACTGCAGGAACTTCAAACTGACACTAGGAAATACACTGAGAGACCAGAGTAAATGTTTCTCCTGCAAAATGTTCCCTTTTTGCTAGATGAATGAAAGTCTCTCCACATGCTCATTTCTGACAGAAAAATGTGTGTGAAAGCCGTCCTTCACCTAGCTTCTTGGGAACAGAAAGTTACATTTAAGTTGCCAAATCCACTCCATACTCATAAATGGGGAGGTAAAATCTCCAAATCGGTTTTACAGTGTATAATGCAGGAACATCAAACCGGCACTAGGGAACAGACTTGGAAACCAGAGTAAAAGTTTCTCCTGCAACCAGGTCCCTTGGTTCTAGGTTAATGAATGTCTCTCCAAATGCCCGGTTCTGAGAGATAAGTGTCAGAGAAAGCCATCCTTTACCTTGCTTGTTGGGAAAAAAAGTTTCTTTTCAGTTTCAAATTCCAGTCCATAAATTTTTATGGGGAGGAACTAGCTCCAACTCGGTTTTACAGTGAAAACTGCAGGAAATTCAAACTGACACTAGGAAATACACTGAGAGACCAGAGTAAATGTTTCTCCTGCAAACTGTTCCCTTTTTGCTAGATGAATGAAAGTCTCTCCACATGCTCATTTCGGACAGAAAAGTGTGTGTGAAAGCCGTCCTTCACCTAGCTTCTTGGGAACAGATAGTTACATTTAAGTTGCAAACACCTCTCCATACATATAAATGGGGAGGTAAAAGCTCCAAATCGGTTTTTACAGTGTATACTGCAGGAACATCAAACCGGCACTAGGGAACAGACTGAGAAACCAGAGTAAAAGTTCTCCTGCAACCAGGTCCCTTTGTGCTAGGTTAATTAATGTCTCTCCACATGCCCGGTTCTGAGAGATAAGTGTCTGTGAAAGCCGTACTTTAACTTGCTTGTTGGGAAAAAAAGTTTCTTTTCAGTTTCAAATTCCAGTCCATAAATTTTTATGGGGAGGAACTAGCTCCAACTCGATTTTACAGTGAAAACTGCAGGAAATTCAAGCCGGCACTTGGAAACACAGTGAGGAACCAGAGTAAAAATTTCTTCTGAAGCCCGTTTTATTTGGTAGATGAACGAACGTCTCTCCACATGCTCAGTTTTGAGAGATAAGTGCATGTGAAAGCCTTAACTCAACTAGGTTGTTGGGAACACAAAGTTTCTTTTCATTTGCAAACTCCACACAATACATATATATGGGGAGGTACTACCTCCAACTCGGTTTTACAGTGACAACTGCAGGATTTTCAATCCGACACTAGGAAACACACTGAGAAACCAGAGTAAAGATTCCCCTGCAACCCGTTCCCTTTGTGCTATATGAACGATCGTCTCTCAGCCTGCTCAGTTCTCAGAGATAAGTGTGTGTGAAATGAGTCCTTCAAGTTTCTTGTTCGGATCATAAAGTTTCTTTTCAGTTCGGATCACCAATCCATATATACAAACGGGGAGGTACAAGCACCAATTCGGTTTTACAGTGAAAACTGCAGGAAATTCAAACCGGCACTAGGGAAGAGACTATCCAGTGTAAAAGTTTCTCCTGCAACCGGTTCCATTTGTGCTAGATGAACGAATGTCTCTCCACAGGCTAAGTTCTGACTGATAAGTGTGTGAGAAATCCGTCCTTCAAATAGCTTGTTGGGAAAACAATGTTTCTTTTCAGTTGCAAACTCCACTCCATAAATATATATCGGGAAGAACGAGCTCCAAAACGGTTTTATAGTGAAAACTGCAGGAACTTCAAACCGGCACTAGGAAACAGACTGAGAATCCAGAGTAAAAGTTTCCCGTGCAACTCGTTCTCTTTGTGCTAGATGAGCGAATGTCTCTCCACATGCTCATTTCTGAGAGAAAAGTGCGTGTGAAAACCTTACCTCACCTAACTAGTTGGGAACACAAAGTTTCTTTTCAGTGGCAAACTCCATTCCATACATATATATGGGGAGGTACTAAATCCAACACTCTTTTACAGTGAAACTGCAGGAAGTTCAAGCCAGCACTAGGAAACACAGTGAGGAACCAGAGTAAAACTTTTTCCTGAAGCCCGTTCCCTTTGTGCTAGATGAACGAACGTCTCTCCACATGCTCAGTTCTGAGGGATACATGTGTGTGAAAGCCGTACTTCACCTAGGTTGTTGGGAACACAAAGATTCTTTTCAGTTGCAAACACCACTGCATACATATATATGGGTAGGTACTAGATCCAACACGGTTTTACAGTGAAAACTGCAGGAACTTAATACCGGCACTAGGAAACACACAGAGAAAACAGAGAAACAGTTTCCCCTGAAACACTTTCCCTTTGATTTAGATGAATGAACATCTCTCTACATTCTCAGTTCATAGATATAATTGTGTGTGAAAGCCGTCCTTCACCTAGCTTGTTGGGAACACAATGTTTCTTTTCAGGTGCAAACACAACTCCATACATAAATATGGGGAGGTACTAGCTCCAACTCTGTTTTACAGTGAAAACTGCAGGAACTTATAACCGACAATAGGAAATACACTGAGAATCAAGAGTAAAATTTCCCCTGCAAAAATTTCCCATGTGCTAGATGAACGAACGTCTCTCCACATGCTCAGTTCTGAGAGATAATTGTGTGTGAAAGCCTTAATTCCCCTACCTTGTAGGGAACACAAAGTTTCTTTTCAGTTGCAAACTCCACTCCATACATAAATATGGGGAGGTACAAACTCCAAATCGGGTTTACAGAGAAAGCTGGAGGAACTTCAAACAAGAAGTAAGAAACAGACTGAAAAACCAGAGTAAAACTTTCCCTTGAAAACGATTCCCTTTGTGCTAAATGAACAAACGTCTCTCCAAATGCTCAGTTCTGATAGATAAGTGTGTGTTAAAGCCGTCCTTCACCTTGCTTTTTGGGAACACAAAGATTCTTTTAAGTTGAAATCCCCAATCCATACATATATATGGGGAGGTACTAGCTCCAACTCGGTTTTACAGGGAAAACTACAGGAACTTCAAACCGACACTAGGAAACACACTGAGAAACCAGTGTAAAAGTTTATCCTGCAACCCGTTCCCTTTGTGCTAGATGAACGTACGCCTCTCCACATGCTAAGTTCTGAGAGATAACTGTGTGTGAAAAGCGTCCTTCAAATAGCTTGTTGGGAACACAAAGTTTCTTTTCAGTTGCAAACTCCACTCCATACATATATATGGGGAGGTACTACATCCAACTCTCTTTTACAGTGAATACTGCAGGAACTTATAACCGACAATAGGAAATACACTGAGAATCAAGAGTAAAATTTCCCCTGCAACAATTTCCCATGTGCTAGATGAACGAACGTCTCTCCACATGCTCAGTTCTGAGAGATAATTGTGTGTGAAAGCCTTAATTCCACTACCATGTAGGGAACACAAAGTTTCTTTTCAGTTGCAGCCTCCACTCCATATATATATACTGGGAGGAATAAGCTCCAACTAGGTTTTACAGTGAAAACTGCAGGAACTTCAAACCGGCTCTAGGAAACAGACTGAGAAAGAGGAATGTTTCTCCTGCAACCCGTTCGCTTTGTGCTATATAACGAACATCACTCCACATGCTCAGTTCTGAAAGATAATTCTGTGTGAAAGAAGTCCTTCAACTAGCTTGTTGGGAACTCAAAGTTTCTTTTAGGTTACAAACCCCACTCCATACATATATATGGTGAGGAACTAGCACCAACTCGGTTTTACAGTGAAAACTGCAGGAACTTCAAACCAGCACTAGGAAACACACTGAAATTCCAGAGAAAACGTTCCCTCTACAACACGTTCCCTTTGTGCTAGATGAAACAACGTCCCTCCACATGCTCAGTTATGAGAGATAAGTGTTTGTGAAAGCCGTCCTTCAGCTTGCTTGTTGGGAACACAAAGTTCTATTCAGTTGCAATCTCCCCTGCATACAAATATATGGGGTGGTACAAGCTCCAACACTGTTTTACAGTGAAAACTTCAGGAAATTCAAACTGGCACTAAAAAACAGACTGAGAAATCAGGGTAAAAGTTTCTCCTGCAACACGTTCCCTTTGTGCTAGATGAACGAACGTCTCTCCACATGCTCAGTTCTGAGAGATAAGTGTGTGTGAAAGCCATACTTCAACTTTCATATTAGGAACACAAAGTTTATTTCAGTTGCCAACTCCAATCCATAAATATATATGAGGAGGTACTAGCTCCAACACGTTTTTACAGTGGTTTATGCAGGAATATCAAACCGGCACTAGGAAACAGACTAAGAAACCAAAGAAAATGTTTTTCTGCAACCCGTTCCCTTCGAGCTAGATGAACGAAAGTCTTTCCACATGCTCAGTACTGAGTCATAAGTGTGTGAGAAAGCCATCATTCACCTACCTTGTTTGGAACACAATGTTTCTTTTCAGTTGCAATCACCACTCCATACATATATATGGGGAGGTACTAGTTCCACCTGTGTTTTACATTGAAAACTGCAGGAATTTAAAACCGGCACTAGGAAACACAAAGAGAAAACAGAGAAAGTTTCTCCTGCAACCCGTTCCCTTTGTGCTATATGAACGAACGTCTCTCCACATGCTCAGTTCGAGAGACAATTGGGTGTGAAAACCGTCCTTATAATAGCATGTTGGGAACACAAAGTTTCTTTTAGGTTTCAAACACCATTGCATAATTATATATGGGGAGGTACAAGCTCCAACTCGGTTTTACAATGAAAACTGCAGGAACTTCACCAGCACTAGGAAACACACTGAGAAACCAGAGAAAAACTTTCTCCTGCAAACCGTTTCCTTTGTGCAAGATGTACGAACGTCTCTGCACATGCTCAGTTCTGAGACATAAGTTTGTGTGAAAGCCGTCCTTAACCTAGCTTCTTGGGAACACATAATTTCTTTCAGTTGAAAAATACACTCCATACATATATATGGGGTGGTAATAGCTCCAACTCGGTTTTACAGTGTAAAATGAAGAAACTTCATACCGACACTAGGAAACACACTGAGAAACCAGAGTAAAAGTTTCTCCTGCAACCCGTTCCCATTGAGCTAGATGAACGAACGCCTCTCCACATTCTAAGTTCTGAGAGATAAGTGTGAGTGAAAGCCGTCCTTCACCTAGCTTGATGGGAACACAAAGTTCCTTTTCAGTTGCAAACTCCACTCCATACATAAATATGGGGAGGTACAAACTCCAAATCGGGTTTACAGAGAAAGCTGGAGGAACTTCAAACAAGAAGTAAGAAACAGACTGAAAAACCAGAGTAAAACTTTCCCTTGAAAACCATTCCCTTTGTGCTAAATGAACAAACGTCTCACCAAATGCTCAGTTCTGATAGATAAGTGTGTGTTAAAGCCGTCCTTCACCTTGCTTTTTGGGAACACAAAGATTCTTTTAAGTTGCAATCCCCAATCCATACATATATATGGGGAGGTACTAGCTCCAACTCGGTTTTACAGGGAAAACTGCAGGAACTTCAAACTGACACTAGGAAATACACTGAGAGACCAGAGTAAATGTTTCTCCTGCAAAATGTTCCCTTTTTGCTAGATGAATGAAAGTCTCTCCACATGCTCATTTCTGACAGAAAAATGTGTGTGAAAGCCGTCCTTCACCTAGCTTCTTGGGAACAGAAAGTTACATTTAAGTTGCCAAATCCACTCCATACTCATAAATGGGGAGGTAAAATCTCCAAATCGGTTTTACAGTGTATAATGCAGGAACATCAAACCGGCACTAGGGAACAGACTTGGAAACCAGAGTAAAAGTTTCTCCTGCAACCAGGTCCCTTGGTTCTAGGTTAATGAATGTCTCTCCAAATGCCCGGTTCTGAGAGATAAGTGTCAGAGAAAGCCATCCTTTACCTTGCTTGTTGGGAAAAAAAGTTTCTTTTCAGTTTCAAATTCCAGTCCATAAATTTTTATGGGGAGGAACTAGCTCCAACTCGGTTTTACAGTGAAAACTGCAGGAAATTCAAACTGACACTAGGAAATACACTGAGAGACCAGAGTAAATGTTTCTCCTGCAAACTGTTCCCTTTTTGCTAGATGAATGAAAGTCTCTCCACATGCTCATTTCGGACAGAAAAGTGTGTGTGAAAGCCGTCCTTCACCTAGCTTCTTGGGAACAGATAGTTACATTTAAGTTGCAAACACCTCTCCATACATATAAATGGGGAGGTAAAAGCTCCAAATCGGTTTTACAGTGTATACTGCAGGAACATCAAACCGGCACTAGGGAACAGACTGAGAAACCAGAGTAAAAGTTCTCCTGCAACCAGGTCCCTTTGTGCTAGGTTAATTAATGTCTCTCCACATGCCCGGTTCTGAGAGATAAGTGTCTGTGAAAGCCGTACTTTAACTTGCTTGTTGGGAAAAAAAGTTTCTTTTCAGTTTCAAATTCCAGTCCATAAATTTTTATGGGGAGGAACTAGCTCCAACTCGATTTTACAGTGAAAACTGCAGGAAATTCAAGCCGGCACTTGGAAACACAGTGAGGAACCAGAGTAAAAATTTCTTCTGAAGCCCGTTTTATTTGGTAGATGAACGAACGTCTCTCCACATGCTCAGTTTTGAGAGATAAGTGCATGTGAAAGCCTTAACTCAACTAGGTTGTTGGGAACACAAAGTTTCTTTTCATTTGCAAACTCCACACAATACATATATATGGGGAGGTACTACCTCCAACTCGGTTTTACAGTGACAACTGCAGGATTTTCAATCCGACACTAGGAAACACACTGAGAAACCAGAGTAAAGATTCCCCTGCAACCCGTTCCCTTTGTGCTATATGAACGATCGTCTCTCAGCCTGCTCAGTTCTCAGAGATAAGTGTGTGTGAAATGAGTCCTTCAAGTTTCTTGTTCGGATCATAAAGTTTCTTTTCAGTTCGGATCACCAATCCATATATACAAACGGGGAGGTACAAGCACCAATTCGGTTTTACAGTGAAAACTGCAGGAAATTCAAACCGGCACTAGGGAAGAGACTATCCAGTGTAAAAGTTTCTCCTGCAACCGGTTCCATTTGTGCTAGATGAACGAATGTCTCTCCACAGGCTAAGTTCTGACTGATAAGTGTGTGAGAAATCCGTCCTTCAAATAGCTTGTTGGGAAAACAATGTTTCTTTTCAGTTGCAAACTCCACTCCATAAATATATATCGGGAAGAACGAGCTCCAAAACGGTTTTATAGTGAAAACTGCAGGAACTTCAAACCGGCACTAGGAAACAGACTGAGAATCCAGAGTAAAAGTTTCCCGTGCAACTCGTTCTCTTTGTGCTAGATGAGCGAATGTCTCTCCACATGCTCATTTCTGAGAGAAAAGTGCGTGTGAAAACCTTACCTCACCTAACTAGTTGGGAACACAAAGTTTCTTTTCAGTGGCAAACTCCATTCCATACATATATGGGGAGGTACTAAATCCAACACTCTTTTACAGTGAAACTGCAGGAAGTTCAAGCCAGCACTAGGAAACACAGTGAGGAACCAGAGTAAAACTTTTTCCTGAAGCCCGTTCCCTTTGTGCTAGATGAACGAACGTCTCTCCACATGCTCAGTTCTGAGGGATACGTGTGTGTGAAAGCCGTACTTCACCTAGGTTGTTGGGAACACAAAGATTCTTTTCAGTTGCAAACACCACTGCATACATATATATGGGTAGGTACTAGATCCAACACGGTTTTACAGTGAAAACTGCAGGAACTTAATACCGGCACTAGGAAACACACAGAGAAAACAGAGAAACAGTTTCCCCTGAAACACTTTCCCTTTGATTTAGATGAATGAACATCTCTCTACATTCTCAGTTCATAGATATAATTGTGTGTGAAAGCCGTCCTTCACCTAGCTTGTTGGGAACACAATGTTTCTTTTCAGGTGCAAACACAACTCCATACATAAATATGGGGAGGGTACTAGCTCCAACTCTGTTTTACAGTGAAAACTGCAGGAACTTATAACCGACAATAGGAAATACACTGAGAATCAAGAGTAAAATTTCCCCTGCAACAATTTCCCATGTGCTAGATGAACGAACGTCTCTCCACATGCTCAGTTCTGAGAGATAATTGTGTGTGAAAGCCTTAATTCCCCTACCTTGTAGGGAACACAAAGTTTCTTTTCAGTTGCAGCCTCCACTCCATATATATATACTGGGAGGAACAAGCTCCAACTCGGTTTTACACTGAAAACTGCAGGAACTTCAAACCGGCTCTAGGAAACAGACTGAGAAAGAGGAGAGAATATTTCTCCTGCAACCCGTTCCCTTTGTGCTATATAATGAACATCACTCTACATTCTCAGTTCTGAATAATAATTCTGTGTGAAAGCCGTCCTTCAACTAGCTTGTTGGGAACTCAAAGATTCTTTTAGGTTACAAACCCCACTCCATACATATATATGGTGAGGAACTAGCACCAACTCGGTTTTACAGTGAAAACTGCAGGAACTTCAAACCAGCACTAGGAAACACACTGAAATTCCAGAGAAAACATTCCCTCTACAACACGTTTTTTGTGCTAGATGAAACAACGTCCCTCCACATGCTCAGTTATGAGAGATAAGTGTTTGTGAAAGCCGTCCTTCAGCTTGCTTGTTGGGAACAAAAAGTTCTATTCAGTTGCAATCTCCCCTCCATACAAATACATGGGGAGGTAATAGCTCCAACACTCTTTACAGTGAAAACTTCAGGAAATTGAAACCGGCACTAGAAAACAGACTGAGAAATCAGGGTAAAAGTTTCTCCTGCAACACGTTCCCTTTGTGCTAGATGAACGAACGTCTCTCCACATGCTCAGTTCTGAGAGATAAGTGTGTGTGAAAGCCGTAATTCAGCTTTCATGTTAGGAACACAAAGTTTATTTCAGTTGCCAACTCCAATCCATAAATATATATGAGAAGGTACTAGCTCCAACACGTTTTTACAGTGGTATATGCAGGAACATCAAACCGGCACTAGGAAACAGACTAAGAAACCAAAGAAAAAGTTTTTCTGCAACCCGTTCCCTTCGTGCTAGATGAACGAACGTCTCTCCACATGCTCAGTACTGAGTCATAAGTGTGTGAGAAAGCCATCATTCACATACCTTGTTGGGAACACAAAGTTTCTTTTCAGTTGCAAACTCCACTCCATATATATATATGGGGAGGTACTAGCTCCACCTCTGTTTTACATTGAGAACTGCAGGAATTTATAACCGGCACTAGGAAACACACAGAGAAAACAGAGAAAGTTTCTCCTGCAACCCGTTCCCTTTGTGCTAGATGAACGAACGTCTCTCCACATGCTCAGTTCGAGAGACAATTGGGTGTGAAAACCGTCCTTATACTAGCATGTTGGGAACACAAAGTTTCTTTTAGGTTTCAAACACCATTGCATAATTATATATGGGAAGGTACAAGCTCCAACTCGGTTTTACAATGAAAACTGCAGGAACTTCACCAGCACTAGGAAACACACTGAGAAATCAGAGAACAACTTTCTCCTGCAAACCGTTTCCTTTGTGCAAGATGTACGAACGTCTCTACACATGCTCATTTCTGAGACATAAGTTTGTGTGAAAGCCGTCCTTAACCTAGCTTCTTGGGAACACATAATTTCTTTCAGTTGAAAAATACACTCCATACATATATATGGGGTGGTAATAACTCCAACTCGGTTTTACAGTGTAAAATGAAGAAACTTCAAACCGACACTAGGAAACACACTGAGAAACCAGAGTAAAAGTTTCACCTGCAACCCGTTCCCTTTGTGCTAGATGAACGAACGCCTCTCCACATACTAAGTTCTGAGAGATAAGTGTCAGTGAAAGCTGACCTTCACCAAGCTTGTTGGGAACACAAAGTTCCTTTTCAGTTGCAAACTCCACTCCATACATATATATGGGGAGGGTACTAACTCCAACTCGCTTTTACAGTGAAATCTGGAGGAAATTCAAACAGGAATTACGAAACAGACTGAGAAACCTGAGTATAACTTTGTCTTGCAACCCGTTCCCTTTGTGCTAATTGAACAAACGTCTCTCCAAATGCTAAGTTCTGAGAGATAAGTGTGTGTGAAAGCCGTGCTTCAACTTGATTGTTGGGAACACAAAGTTCCTTCTAAGTTGCAAACTCCAATCCATACATACATAAAGGGAGGTACTAGCTCCAACTCGGTTTTACAGTGAAAACTGCAGGAACTTCAAACCGACACTAGGAAACACACTGAGAAACCAGAGTAATTGTGTATCTTGCAACCCGTTCCCTTTGTGCTAGATGAACGAACGACTCTCCACATGCTAAGTTCTGAGAGATAAGTGTGTGTGAAAGCCGTCCTTCACCTAGCTTGTTGGAAACACAAAGTTTTTTTCAGTTGAAAAATTCACTCCTTACTTATATATGTGGTGGTAATAGCTCCAACTCGGTTTTAAAGTGTAAAATGAAGAAACTTCAAAAAGACACTTGGAAACACACTGAGAGACTAGAGTAAAAGTTTCTCCTGCAACCCATTCCTTTGTGCTAGATGAACGAACGCCTCTCCACATGCTAAGTTTGAGAGATAAGTGTGAGTGAAAGCCGTCCTTCAGCTAGCTTGTTGGGAACACAAAGTTCTTTTCAGTTGCAAACTCCACTCCATACATATATATGGGGAGGTACTAACTCCAACTCGGTTTTACAGTCTAAGCTGGAGGAACTTCAAACAGGAAGTACGAAACAGACTGAGAAATCGGAGTAAATCTTTCTCTTGCAACCCGTTCCCTTTGTTTTAGATGAATGAACATCTCTCTACATGAACAGTTCATAGAGATAATTGTGTGTGAAAGCCTTCCTTCACCTAGCTTGTTGGGAACACAATGTTTGTTTTCAGTTGCAAACACCACTTCATACATAAATATGGGGAGGTACTAGCTCCAACTCTGTTTTACAGTGAAAACTGCAGGAACTTATAACCGACAATAGGAAATACACTGAGAATCAAGAGTAAAATTTCCCCTGCAACAAATTCCCATGTACCAGATGAACGAACGTCTCTCTACATGCTGAGATCTGAGAGATAATTGTGTGTGAAAGCCTTAATTCCCCTACCTTGTAGGGAACACAAAGTTCCTTTTCATTTGCAGCCACCACTCCATATATATATACTGGGAGGAACTAACTCCAACTCGGTTTTACAGTGAAAACTGCAGGAACTTTAAACCGGCTCTAGGAAACAGACTGAGAAAGAAGAGAGAATTTTACTCCTGCAACCCGTTCGCTTTGTGCCATATAACGAACATCACTCCACATGCTCAGTTCTGAAAGATAATTCTGCGTGAAAGCCGTCCTTCAACTAGCTTGTTGGGAACACAAAGTTTCTTTTAGGTTACAAACCCCACTCCATACATATATATGGTGAGGAACTAGCACCAACTCGGCTTTACAGTGAAAACTGCAGGAACTTCAAACCAGCACTAAGAAACACACTGAAATTCCAGAGAAAACGTTCCCTCTACAACACGTTCCCTTTATGCTAGATGATCCAACGTCCCTCCACATGCTCAGTTATGAGAGATAAGTGTTTGTGAAAGCCGTCCTTCAGCTTGCTTGTTGGGAACACAAAGTTCTATTCAGTTGCAATCTCCCCTCCATACAAATATATGGGGAGGTACTAGCTCCAACACTGTTTTACAGTGAAAACTTCAGGAAATTCAAACCGGCGCTAGAAAACAGACTGAGAAATCAGGGTAAAAGTTTCTCCTGCAACACGTTCCCTTTGTGCTAGATGAACGAACGTCTCTCCACATGCTCAGTTTTGAGAGATAAGTGTGTGTGAAAGCTGTCCTTCAGCTATCTTGTTGAAAACACAAAGTTTCTTTTCAGTTGCAAATTCCAATCCATACATATATATGAGGAGGTACTAGCTCCAACACGGTTTTACAGTGAAAACTGCAGGAACTTCAAACCGGCACTTGAAAACAGACTGAGAAAACTTAGCAAAAGTTTCTCCTGAAACCCGTTACTTTCTGCTAGATGAACGAAAGTCTCTTATCATGCTCAGGTCTGAGGGATAAGTGTGTGTGAAAGCCGTCCTTCAATTAGCTTCTTGGGAACAAAAAGTTACTTTAAGTTACAAACACCAATCCATATATATAAATGGGGAGGTGCAAGCACCAATTCGGTTTTACAGTGAAAACTGCAGGAAATTCAAACCGGCACTAGGGAACAGACAGAGAATCGAGTGTAAAAGTTTCTCCTGCAACCTGTTCCATTTGTGCTAGATGAACGAATGTCTCTCCACAGGCTCAGTTCTGACTGATAAGTGTGTGTGAAATCCGTCCTTCAAATAGCTTGATGGGAAAACAAAGTTTCTTTTCAGTTGCAAAATCCACTCCATAAATATATATCAGGAGGAACGAGCTCCAACACGGTTTTATATTGAAAAATGCAGGAACTTCAAACCGGCACTAGGAAACAGACTGAGAAACCAAAGTAAAAGTTACACGTGCAACTCGTTCTCTTTGTGCTAGATGAACGAATGACTCTCCACATGCTCATTTCTGAGAGATAAGTGCGTGTGAAATCCTTACCTCACCTAACTAGTTGGGAACACAAAGTTTCTTTTCAGTGGCAAACTCCATTCCATACATATATATGGGGAGGTACTAACTCCAACAATATTTTACAGAGAAACTGCAGGAAGTTCAAGCCAGCACTAGGAAACACATTGAGGAACCAGAGTAAAATATTTCCCTGAAGCCAGTTCCATTTGTGCTAGATGAACGAACGTCTCTCCACATGCTCAGTTCTGAGGGATACATGTGTGTGAATGCCGTACTTCACCTAGGTTGTTGGGAACACAAAGTTTCTTTTCAGTTGTAAACTCCAATCCATACATATATATGGGGAGGTACTAGCTCCAACTCGGTTTTACAGTGAAAACTACAGGAACTTCAAACCGACACTAGGAAACACACTGAGAAACCAGTGTAAATGTTTATCCTGCAACCCGTTCCCTTTGTGCTAGATTAACGAACGCCTCTACACATGCTAAGTTCTGAGAGATAACTGTGTGTGAAAAGCGTCCTTCAAATACCTTGTTGGGAACACAAAGTTTCTTTCTGTTGAAAAATACACTACATACATATATATGGGGTGGTAATAGCTCCAACACGGTTTTACAGTGTAAAATGAAGAAACTTCATACCGACACTAGGAAACACAATGAGAAACCAGAGTAAAAGTTTCACCTGCAAACCGTTCCCATTGAGCTAGATTAATGAACGCCTCTCCACATGCTAAGTTCTGAGAGATAATTGTGAGTGAAAGCCGTCCTTCACCTAGCTTGTTGGGAACACAAAGTTTCTTTTCAGTTGCAAACTCCACTCCATACATATATATTGGGAGGTACAAACTCCAACTCAAGTTTACAGAGAAAGCTGGAGGAACTTCAAACAGGAAGTACGAAACAGACTGAGAAACCAGAGTAAAACTTTCTCTTGCAACCCGTTCCCTTTGTGCTAAATGAAAAAACGTCCCTCCAAATGCTCAGTTCTGAGAGATAAGTGTGTGTGAAAGCCGTCCTTCACCTTGCTTTTTGGGAACACAAAGATTCTTTTCAGTTGAAATGTCCAATCCATACATATATATGGGGAGGTACAAGCTCCAACTCGGTTTTACAGTGAAAACTGCAGGAACTTCAAACTGACACTAGGAAATACACTGAGAGACCAGAGTAAAAGTTTCTGCTGCAAACTGTTCCCTATTTGCTAGATGAATGAAAGTCTCTCCACATGCTCATTTCTGACAGATATGTGTGTGTGAAAGCCGTCCTTCACCTAACTTCTTGGGAACAGAAAGTTACATTTAAGTTGCAAACTCCACTCCATACATATAAATGGGGAGGGTAAAAGCTCCAAATCGGTTTTACAGTGTATACAGCACGAACATCAAACCGGCAATAGGGAACAGACTGAGAAACCAGAGTAAAGTTTCTCAAGCAACCAGGTCCCTTTGTGCTAGGTTAATGAATGTCTCTCCACATGCCCGGTTCTGAGAGATAAGTGTCTGTGAAAGCCGTCCTTTACCTTGCTTGTTGGGAAAAAAGTTTCTTTTAAGTTTCAAATATCAGTCCATAAATTTTTTGGGGGAGGAACTAGCTCCAACTCGGTTTTACAGTGAAAACTGCAGGAACTTCAAACCGGCTCTAGGAAACAGACTGAGAAAGATTAGAGAATGTATCTCTTGCAACCCGTTCCCTTTGTGCCATATAACGAACATCACTCCACATGCTCAGTTCTGAAAAATAATTCTGTGTGAAAGCAGTCCTTCAAATAGCTTGTTGGGAACACAAAGTTTCTTTTAGGTTACAAACACCACTCCATACATATATATGGTGAGGAACTAGCACCAACTCGGTTTTACAGTGAAAACTGCAGGAACTTCAAGCCAGCACTAGGAAACACACTGAAATTCCAGAGAAAACGTTCCCTCTACAACACGTTCCCTTTGTGCTAGATGAACCAACGTCCCTCCACATGCTTAGTTATGAGAGATAAGTGTTTGAGAAAGCCGTCCTTCAGCTTGCTTGTTGGGAACACAAAGTTCTATTCAGTTGCATTCTCCCCTCCATACAAATATATGGGGATGTACTAGCTCCAACACTGTTTTACAGTGAAAACTTCAGGAAATTCAAACCGGCACTAGAAACAGACTGAGAAAACTTAGCAAAAGTTTCTCCTGAAACCCGTTCCCTTTCTGCTAGATGAACGAAAGTCTCTTAACATGCCCAGGTCTGAGGGATATGTGTGTGTGAAAGCCGTTCTTCACTTAGCTTCTTGGGAACAAAAAGTTACTTTAAGTTGCAAACACCAATCCATATATATAAATGGGGAGGTACAAGCACCAATTCGGTTTTACAGTGAAAACTGCAGGAAATTCAAACCGGCACTAGGGAACAGACAGAGAATCGAGTGTAAAAGTTTCTCCTGCAACCTGTTCCATTTGTGCTAGATGAACGAATGTCTCTCCACAGGCTCAGTTCTGACTGATAACTGTGTGTGAAATCCGTGCTTCAAATAGCTTGATGGGAAAACAAAGTTTCTTTTCAGTTGCAAACTCCAATCAATAAATATATATCGGGAGGAAGGAGCTCCAACACGGTTTTATAGTGAAAACTGCAGGAACTTCAAACCGGCACTAGGAAACAGACTGAGAAACCAGAGTAAAAGTTACTCGTGCAACTGGTTCTCTTTGTGCTAGATGAACGAATGTCTCTCCACATGCTCATTTCTGAGAGATAAGTGCGTGTGAAAACCTTACCTCACCTAACTAGTTGGGAACACAAAGTTTCTTTTCAGTGGCAAACTCCATTCCATACATATATATGGGGAGGTACTAACTCCAACAATGTTTAACAGTGAAACTGCAGGAAGTTCAAACCAGCACTAGGAAACACAGTGAGGAACCAGAGTAAAATATTTCCCTGAAACCCGTTCCATTTGTGCTAGATGAACGAACGTCTCTCCACATGCTCAGTTATGAGGGATACATGTGTTTGAATGCCGTACTTCACCTAGGTTGTTGGGAACACAAAGTTTCTTTTCAGTGGCAAACTCCAATTCCATACATATATATGGGGAGGTACTAACTCCAACAATGTTTAACAGTGAAACTGCAGGAAGTTCAAACCAGCACTAGGAAACACAGTGAGGAACCAGAGTAAAATATTTCCCTGAAACCCGTTCCATTTGTGCTAGATGAACGAACGCCTCTACACATGCTAAGTTCTGAGAGATAAGTGTGTGTGAAAAGCGTCCTTCAAATAGCTTGCTGGGAACACAAACTTTTTTTCTGTTGAAAAATACACTACATAAATATATATGGGGTGGTAATAGCTCCAACTCGGTTTTACAGTGTAAATGAAGAAACTTCATACCGACACTAGGAAACACACTGAGAAACCAGAGTAAAAGTTTCTCCTGCAACCCGTTCCCATTGAGCTAGATGAACGAACGCCTCTCCACATGCTAAGTTCTGCGAGGTAAGTGTGAGTGAAAGCCGTCCATCACCTAGCTTGTTGGGAACACAAACTTCCTTTTCAGTTGCAATCTCCACTCCATACATATATATTGGGAGGTAGAAACTCCAACTCGGGTTTACAGAGAAAGCTGGAGGAACTTCAAACAGGAAGTACGAAACAGACTTTGAAACCAGAGTAAAACTTTCTCTTGCAACCCGTTCCCTTTGTGCTAAATGAACAAACGTCCCTCCAAATGCTCAGTTCTGAGAGATAAGTGTGTGTGAAAGCCGTCCTTCACCTTGCTTTTTGGGAACACAAAGATTCTTTTCAGTTGCAATCTCCAATCCATACATATATATGGGGAGGTACTAGCTCCAACTCGGTTTTACAGTGAAAGCTGGAGGAACTTCAAACAGGAAGTACGAAACAGACTGAGAAACCAGAGTAAAACTTTCTCTTGCAACCCGTTCCCTTTGTGCTAAATGAACAAACGTCTCTCCAAATGCTCAGTTCTGAGAGATAAGTGTTTGTGAAAGCCGTCCATCACCTAGCTTGTTAGGAACACAAAGTTTCTTTTCATTTACAAACTCCACTCCATGCATATATATGGGGAGGTACTAACCCCAACTCGGTTTTACAGTGAAAGCTGGAGGAATTTCAAACAGGAATTACGAAACAGACTGAGAAACCAGACTATACCTTTCCCTTGCAACCTGTTCCCTTTGTGCTAATTGAACAAACGTCTCTCCAAATGCTAAGTTTTGAGAGATAAGTGTGTGTGAAAGCCGTGCTTCAACTTGCTTGTTGGGAACACAAAGTTTCTTTTCAGTGGCAAACTCCATTCCATACATATATATGGGGAGGTACTAGCTCCAACTCGGTTTAACACTGAAAACTGCAGGAACTTCAAACCGACACTAGGAAACACACTGAGAGACCAGAGTAAAAGTTTCTCTTGCAACCCGTTCCCTTTGTGCTAGATGAACGAACGCCTCTCCACATGCTAAGGTTGAGAGATATGTGTGAGTGAAAGCCGTCCTTCACATAGCTTGTTGGGAACACAAAGTTCCTTATCAGTTGCAATCTCCAATCCATACATATATATGGGGCGGTACTAACTCCAACTCGGTTTTACAGTGTAAGCTGGAGGAACTTCAAACAGGAAGTACGAAACAGACTGGAAACCAGTGTAAATCTTTCTCTTGCAACCCGTTCCCTTTGTTTTAAATGAATGAACATCTCTCTACATAGTCAGTTCATAGAGAGAATTGTGTGTGAAAGCCGTCCTTCACCTAGCTTGTTGGGAACACAATGTTTCTTTTCAGTTGCAAACACCACTCCTTACATAAATATGGGGAGGTACTAGCTCCAACTCTGTTTTACAGTGAAAACTGCAGGAACTTATAACCAACAATAGGGAATACACTGAGAATCAAGAGTAAAATTTCCCCTGCAACATTTTCCCATGTGCTAGATGAACGAACGTCTCTCCACATGCTCAGTTCTGAGAGATAATTGTGTGTGAAAGCCTTAATTCCCCTACCTTGTAGGGAACACAAATTTTATTTTCAGTTGCAGCCTCCACTCCATATATATATACTGGGAGGAACTAGCTCCAACTCGGTTTACAGTGAAAACTGCAGGAACTTCAACCGGCTCTAGGAAACAGACTGAGAAAGAGGAGAGAATATTTCTCCTGCAACCCGTTCGCTTTGTGCTATATAATGAACATCACTCTACATTCTCAGTTCTGAAAAATAATTCTGTGTGAAAGCCGTCCTTCAACTAGCTTGTTGGGATCTCAAAGATTCTTTTAGGTTACAAACCCCACTCCATACATATATATGGTGAGGAACTAGCACCAACTCGGTTTACAGTGAAAACTGCAGGAACTTCAAACCAGCACTAGGAAACACACTGAAATTCCAGAGAAAACATTCCCTCTACAACACGTTTTTTGTGCTAGATGAAACAACGTCCCTCCACATGCTCAGTTATGAGAGATAAGTGTTTGTGAAAGCCGTCCTTCAGCTTGCTTGTTGGGAACAAAAGTTCTATTCAGTTGCAATCTCCCCTCCATACAAATACATGGGGAGGTAATAGCTCCAACACTCTTTACAGTGAAAACTTCAGGAAATTCAAACTGGCACTAAAAACAGACTGAGAAATCAGGGTAAAAGTTTCTCCTGCAACACGTTCCCTTTGTGCTAGATGAACGAACGTCTCTCCACATGCTCAGTTCTGAGAGATAAGTGTGTGTGAAAGCCGTACTTCAACTTTCATATTAGGAACACAAAGTTTATTTCAGTTGCCAACTCCAATCCATAAATATATATGAGGAGGTACTAGCTCCAACACGTTTTTACAGTGGTTTATGCAGGAATATCAAACCGGCACTAGGAAACAGACTAAGAAACCAAAGAAAATGTTTTTCTGCAACCCGTTCCCTTCGAGCTAGATGAACGAAAGTCTTTCCACATGCTCAGTACTGAGTCATAAGTGTGTGAGAAAGCCATCATTCACCTACCTTGTTTGGAACACAATGTTTCTTTTCAGTTGCAATCACCACTCCATACATATATATGGGGAGGTACTAGTTCCACCTGTGTTTTACATTGAAAACTGCAGGAATTTAAAACCGGCACTAGGAAACACAAAGAGAAAACAGAGAAAGTTTCTCCTGCAACCCGTTCCCTTTGTGCTATATGAACGAACGTCTCTCCACATGCTCAGTTCGAGAGACAATTGGGTGTGAAAACCGTCCTTATAATAGCATGTTGGGAACACAAAGTTTCTTTAGGTTTCAAACACCATTGCATAATTATATATGGGGAGGTACAAGCTCCAACTCGGTTTTACAATGAAAACTGCAGGAACTTCACCAGCACTAGGAAACACACTGAGAAACCAGAGAAAAACTTTCTCCTGCAAACCGTTTCCTTTGTGCAAGATGTACGAACGTCTCTGCACATGCTCAGTTCTGAGACATAAGTTTGTGTGAAAGCCGTCCTTAACCTAGCTTCTTGGGAACACATAATTTCTTTCAGTTGAAAAATACACTCCATACATATATATGGGGTGGTAATAGCTCCAACTCGGTTTTACAGTGTAAAATGAAGAAACTTCATACCGACACTAGGAAACACACTGAGAAACCAGAGTAAAAGTTTCTCCTGCAACCCGTTCCCATTGAGCTAGATGAAAGAACGCCTCTCCACATTCTAAATTCTGAGAGATAAGTGTGAGTGAAAGCCGTCCTTCACCTAGCTTGTTGGGAACACAAAGTTCCTTTTCAGTTGCAAACTCCACTCCATACATAAATATGGGGAGGTACAAACTCCAAATCGGGTTTACAGAGAAAGCTGGAGGAACTTCAAACAAGAAGTAAGAAACAGACTGAAAAAACCAGAGTAAAACTTTCCCTTGAAAACGATTCCCTTTGTGCTAAATGAACAAACGTCTCTCCAAATGCTCAGTTCTGATAGATAAGTGTGTGTTAAAGCCGTCCTTCACCTTGCTTTTTGGGAACACAAAGATTCTTTTAAGTTGCAATCCCCAATCCAAACATATATATGGGGAGGTACTAGCTCCAACTCGGTTTTACAGGGAAAACTACAGGAACTTCAAACCGACACTAGGAAACACACTGAGAAACCAGTGTAAAAGTTTATCCTGCAACCCGTTCCCTTTGTGCTAGATGAACGTACGCCTCTCCACATGCTAAGTTCTGAGAGATAACTGTGTGTGAAAAGCGTCCTTCAAATAGCTTGTTGGGAACACAAAGTTTCTTTCTGTTGAAAAATACACTCCATACATATATATGGGGTGGTAATAGCTCCAACTCGGTTTTACAGTGTAAAATGAAGAAACTCATACCGACACTAGGAAACACACTGAGAAACCAGAGTAAAAGTTTCTCCTGCAACCCGTTCCCATTGAGCTAGATGAACGAACGCCTCTCCACATTCTAAGTTCTGAGAGATAAGTGTGAGTGAAAGCCGTCCTTCACCTAGCTTGATGGGAACACAAAGTTCCTTTTCAGTTGCAAACTCCACTCCATACATAAATATGGGGAGGTACAAACTCCAAATCGGGTTTACAGAGAAAGCTGGAGGAACTTCAAACAAGAAGTAAGAAACAGACTGAAAAACCAGAGTAAACTTTCCCTTGAAAACCATTCCCTTTGTGCTAAATGAACAAACGTCTCACCAAATGCTCAGTTCTGATAGATAAGTGTGTGTTAAAGCCGTCCTTCACCTTGCTTTTTGGGAACACAAAGATTCTTTTAAGTTGCAATCCCCAATCCATACATATATATGGGGAGGTACTAGCTCCAACTCGGTTTTACAGGGAAAACTGCAGGAACTTCAAACTGACACTAGGAAATACACTGAGAGACCAGAGTAAATGTTTCTCCTGCAAAATGTTCCCTTTTTGCTAGATGAATGAAAGTCTCTCCACATGCTCATTTCTGACAGAAAAATGTGTGTGAAAGCCGTCCTTCACCTAGCTTCTTGGAACAGAAAGTTACATTTAAGTTGCCAAATCCACTCCATACTCATAAATGGGGAGGTAAAATCTCCAAATCGGTTTTACAGTGTATAATGCAGGAACATCAAACCGGCACTAGGGAACAGACTTGGAAACCAGAGTAAAAGTTTCTCCTGCAACCAGGTCCCTTGGTTCTAGGTTAATGAATGTCTCTCCAAATGCCCGGTTCTGAGAGATAAGTGTCAGAGAAAGCCATCCTTTACCTTGCTTGTTGGGAAAAAAAGTTTCTTTTCAGTTCAAATTCCAGTCCATAATTTTTATGGGGAGGAACTAGCTCCAACTCGGTTTTACAGTGAAAACTGCAGGAAATTCAAACTGACACTAGGAAATACACTGAGAGACCAGAGTAAATGTTTCTCCTGCAAACTGTTCCCTTTTTGCTAGATGAATGAAAGTCTCTCCACATGCTCATTTCGGACAGAAAAGTGTGTGTGAAAGCCGTCCTTCACCTAGCTTCTTGGGAACAGATAGTTACATTTAAGTTGCAAACACCTCTCCATACATATAAATGGGGAGGTAAAAGCTCCAAATCGGTTTTACAGTGTATACTGCAGGAACATCAAACCGGCACTAGGGAACAGACTGAGAAACCAGAGTAAAAGTTCTCCTGCAACCAGGTCCTTTGTGCTAGGTTAATTAATGTCTCTCCACATGCCCGGTTCTGAGAGATAAGTGTCTGTGAAAGCCGTACTTTAACTTGCTTGTTGGAAAAAAAGTTTCTTTTCAGTTTCAAATTCCAGTCCATAAATTTTTATGGGGAGGAACTAGCTCCAACTCGATTTTACAGTGAAAACTGCAGGAAATTCAAGCCGGCACTTGGAAACACAGTGAGGAACCAGAGTAAAAATTTCTTCTGAAGCCCGTTTATTTGGTAGATGAACGAACGTCTCTCCACATGCTCAGTTTTGAGAGATAAGTGCATGTGAAAGCCTTAACTCAACTAGGTTGTTGGGAACACAAAGTTCTTTTCATTTGCAAACTCCACACAATACATATATATGGGGAGGTACTACCTCCAACTCGGTTTTACAGTGACAACTGCAGGATTTTCAACCCGACACTAGGAAACACACTGAGAAACCAGAGTAAAGATTCCCCTGCAACCGTTCCCTTTGTGCTATATGAACGATCGTCTCTCAGCCTGCTCAGTTCTCAGAGATAAGTGTGTGTGAAATGAGTCCTTCAAGTTCTTGTTCGGATCATAAAGTTTCTTTTCAGTTCGGATCACCAATCCATATATACAAACGGGGAGGTACAAGCACCAATTCGGTTTTACAGTGAAAACTGCAGGAAATTCAAACCGGCACTAGGGAAGAGACTATCCAGTGTAAAAGTTTCTCCTGCAACCGGTTCCATTTGTGCTAGATGAACGAATGTCCTACAGGCTAAGTTCTGACTGATAAGTGTGTGAGAAATCCGTCCTTCAAATAGCTTGTTGGGAAAACAATGTTTCTTTTCAGTTGCAAACTCCACTCCATAAATATATATCGGGAAGAACGAGCTCCAAAACGGTTTTATAGTGAAAACTGCAGGAACTTCAAACCGGCACTAGGAAACAGACTGAGAATCCAGAGTAAAAGTTTCCCGTGCAACTCGTTCTCTTTGTGCTAGATGAGCGAATGTCTCTCCACATGCTCATTTCTGAGAGAAAAGTGCGTGTGAAAACCTTTACCTCACCTAACTAGTTGGGAACACAAAGTTTCTTTTCAGTGGCAAACTCCATTCCATACATAATATGGGGAGGTACTAAATCCAACACTCTTTTACAGTGAAACTGCAGGAAGTTCAAGCCAGCACTAGGAAACACAGTGAGGAACCAGAGTAAAACTTTTCCTGAAGCCCGTTCCCTTTGTGCTAGATGAACGAACGTCTCTCCACATGCTCAGTTCTGAGGGATACGTGTGTGTGAAAGCCGTACTTCACCTAGGTTGTTGGGAACACAAAGATTCTTTTCAGTTGCAAACACCACTGCATACATATATATGGGTAGGTACTAGATCCAACACGGTTTTACAGTGAAAACTGCAGGAACTTAATACCGGCACTAGGAAACACACAGAGAAAACAGAGAAAAAGTTTCCCCTGAAACACTTTCCTTTGATTTAGATGAATGAACATCTCTCTACATTCTCAGTTAGATATAATTGTGTGTGAAAGCCGTCCTTCACCTAGCTTGTTGGGAACACAATGTTTCTTTTCAGGTGCAAACACAACTCCATACATAAATATGGGGAGGTACTAGCTCCAACTCTGTTTTACAGTGAAAACTGCAGGAACTTATAACCGACAATAGGAAATACACTGAGAATCAAGAGTAAAATTTCCCCTGCAACAATTTCCCATGTGCTAGATGAACGAACGTCTCTCCACATGCTCAGTTCTGAGAGATAATTGGTGTGTGAAAGCCTTAATTCCCCTACCTTGTAGGGAACACAAAGTTTCTTTTCAGTTGCAGCCTCCACTCCATATATATTACTGGGAGGACAAGCTCCAACTCGGTTTACACT
>NC_045704.1:80518334-80542791 GCF_009834535.1 Camelus ferus
GGCCATGCTCATTATATATCAGGCCATACAACCCCCAGATGGGTGACCCACAGGTGGAAGAATGAGTTGATTACAGAGGCCCACCCAGAGGAGTGAGAGTTCTAAATGCAATGTCAGGTTCCCCAGTCTGAGATTCTGGCTTTGGGAGGAAGAGGAGACCCAAGAAGACCTGGTTTTGGAAGCCAGCAGGAATTAGCCCCAGAAGATCCATGGGACTGGATGAAACAGAGACTTAGTCTCTTGGGAACATACAGAGAAACTTGCATGTGGTGGGTCCAAGGGCAGAGGCAGTGATTTCATAGGAACCTGGGCCAGGCTTGCCTGCTGGTTTTGGAAAATGGTTTAGGGATGAAGGGGATGATGTGGTTCAATAAGGGAATATGAAACCTGGTGGCACACATTCAAGGAGAGTTCATCTACATGAGTATTCCTGAAGGCTGACATCTCAATTGGATCATTAACACCAAGACCTAGGACCAACCAACAGCCTGTTGGGAAGCCTCAGGTCAAACAACATACAGGATTGACCCATCAGGAGAATTCCTGAGCCACAAATGACTCGATACAACCCTACCCACCAGAGGTGCTTTATCAAGTTTTACCTAGCAGCAGTCAGGCACCAGCTCCTCCTGCCAAGAAACATGCCTAAGCCCCTAGTTCAGCCTCATCCATCAGGGGTAGGTACCAAAAATAAGAAAACAACACTCCCAAAGCCTGTGGAAGGTATCCACAAAGACAGGTTAGACACTACACTGGGACCAGTTGGGCCCTGGGACTTGAGTGACAAGAGTGGAGTGTTACGCTGGGATGCAAAGAATGTCTCTCACAGAGGACTTCCTCTCCAAGGTTGAGAAACATACCTAACCTACCTAAAAACATGCATAAGGAGACAGACAATATGAGGTGGCCGAGGAATATCTCCTAAACCAACAAAATCTCACAAGAAATAAGCAATAAAGAGATAGGCAATTTATCTGAGAAAGCGTTCAAGGTAACGGTGGCAAAGATTTTCAGGGAACTCAAGAAGAGTATAGAAGCACAGAGCAGAACTTTTAGCAAGGTGTTGAAAATATAAAGCATACCCAACAGAGCTGAAGAAAAAATAACTGAAATCAATAAATAAGTGCAGAGAGGTCCACACATGATCAACCCAAAGAGGAATACATCAAGGCACACAGTCACCAAATTGACAAAAAAAAAAATAAGGAGAAAATATTAGAGTTAATAAACTTAAAGTGAAGAAAGGGAAAAACTTATAACCAAGAATACTCTGTCCAGCAAGGCTCTCATTCAGACTTGACGGAGAAAACAAAAGGTTCACAGAAAAACAAATGCTAAATATTTCAGCATCACCAAATCAGCTTTACACACAGATGTTAAAGGAATTTCTCTAACCCTCAATTTATAATAAAAGAGAACAAAAGAAGAAAGGGGGGCAGGGGAAAAGGCATAGAAGAGTTGCTTTGGCAGTTCAAAGTCTTTTATGGTTCTATAAAGTTTTGGTATTCTTTGTTCTATTTCTGTGAAGAATGTCATGAGAAATTTGACAAAGAATGCATTGGATCTGTGGATTGATTTGGGTAGTTCAACCATTTTGATAACATTTATTCTTCCAATCTAAGAACACACGGTATATTTATATTTCTTTGTATCATCTACAGTTCCTAACATCAATGTTTTATGGTTTTCACAGCATAGGGAATTTCTTTGGTTAAGCTTATTTCTAGGACTTTTTTTCTTTTTGATGTAATGGTAATGCTTATGACAGTTATAATATTATGGTCATTGAACTGAAAAAATATAAAGTGAATGAAGGGCCAAAAGTGGCAAAATATCCTTGTTTCTTATGGATGAGTTGTATTCCATTACATAAATATGATGCATCTTCTTTTACCATTCGTCAACTGATGTGCACTTGGGGGCTTCCATATCATGGCAATTATAAATAATGTTGCTCTCATAGAAGGGTTCATGTATATCTTGAAGTTAATTCCTATTTTGTGGATGGCTTTATTCCTTTGATAATTGTGTAAGTTTAAAAAGCTGAAGATCAACATGTTTTTAGAAATAGTGAACAGTACTTATAAGTAAAATTTAAAAAAATTATGTTTGCAGCATATGTATACATATTATATGCAATATATTATGTATGTGCAGTCAAATTTTATCAATTCTACCAAGTAGAACTGAAATTTAAAAACAAATTGAAAACACCAGGTTATGGTCATTTAAGTTTAAATTTGTTTATGTTGGGAAAATTAAACTATATGAAGGTAACCAACCTAATGACAGTAGGAAATTTGTCTGGGTTTCCTTTAAACAATGCCTGTATAACACTTTCCTTAAAGATAAGATGGTTACAGAACAGATAAAATCAATGAACTGGGGATCCACTGAGCCACACCTATCTGAAGCTCTTGGATTCAATTCTTATATTCTTAAAAATACTGCTAACTTAATGGTTTGTATTTTACATGTTTTACAAAATCTTTAATTTTTTACATTACCAAAATATGAGTGGCTATCTGATAAAATAATGGCTACACAACTTGAAACAGTGGACATGACACACATTTCTGTATGAGACCAGTGATTGCAATAGTTCAGTTCTAGATATGGGAAGAAGCTACAAGAGGGAATATGTCCCTGGACCATAACAGACTAATTGGATAGGTGATCCAAAGACTTTACGCTACTGTCAATAAGTCCTTGTCCATACTATCACACTGAGTAGCCTATTAATAAAATCCTCACCTGATCTAGGAATAAGCATTCTTAGCACCTTGGGATAAACTGGTCATGAAATGCCTCCCAAAGTAAAATTGTCAAATTATAACAGTGAAGGGGCACTGTTAACTAAAAATTCGCACTTGCCAACTGCCTCTACAAGGATTGGATCATGATGGCACCTGGCATTTAACGCTGCTTGGATTTTATCAAGAAGCATTGCAGCTGCTGTTCTCTAACCCTCCCTGAAAGGAGCTCAGTATGGAGATTAGGAATGAGGCAGTATGTGCTCTGGGGTAACTGGCCTGACAGCTCTTCAGATAGATAAATATTTTCAGGTTTTATGACCCCCATTCTTGCATCTCCTTATACCTAGGAAAGCACTAAAATCATTAGAGTTCACACCTGCTCCACAGGAGTAACAGCTGACCTCTGCCTAAACATGGGCTTGAGAGCACATACATCCCATTCACTGAAAGTGTATGGAATACTGAGATTCCCGCCTGCCTATTTTGAACAGTTTCTCGGAGTTTTCTGGAATGCTATCTCCCAGGCTATAGTCCTAATTTTGATCCAAATAAACAACCCACATCTCTCATATTGTGTGATTTTATTTCAGACAAGGTTGCAAAATGTGTCTCTAAGATTTCCCCTTCATTTTTTCTCTTAGTTTTCTGTTTATCTTATTAACAGTAATTGTTCTAATGTGTATAGTAGTATCAGTAGATCAATTGACATGATAGGGAGACTAAAAAGAAGTCTTCTGGAACTTTTTTTTTTTTTAAATTAAAGGAGTTCTTTTTAAATCTTTGTTTTATTGATTTTGAAAGAATTTATTTATATTATATCTGTACCTAATATATGATTTTAAATAGACTTTATTCTTTTAGAGCAGCTTCAGTTTCACAATAGAATTGAGCAAAAAGAGTTTGCCCATAGCCCTCCCCACCCGCATATATATCCTCCCTTACCAAAGCATCCATCATCAGTGTGGCATGATTTGGTACAATTGATGAAACAAAGTGGGCACATTATTGTCACCCCAAGTCCATAGTTTGCATTAGGGTTCACTCTTTCTGTTGTATATTCTATGAGTTTTGACAAATTCATGTCAAATGACACGGAGCCACAAATTTAGTATCATACAGAATGATTTCAATGTCCTAAAAGTCCCCTGTGCTTCATCAATTCACTCTTCCCTTCTTCCCTCTGCTCAAGCCCCTGGAAAACATGATCTTTTACTGTTTCTGTAGCTGTGCCTTTGACAGAATGCCATTTGGTTAGAATCATACACTTTGTATTCTTTCACACTGACTTCTTTTATTTAGTAGTATGTCTTTTAAGTTTAGCCCATGTTTTTCATGGCTTAATGGGTGTTTGTTTTTTTTTACTACACATATATATTAATTTAAACTTATATACTATTCTTTATTTCTAATAACATTGAAAGCTTTTGCTTTTTAACTACATAGTTATCAAAGGAATAAAGCCAACTACAAAATAAGAATTAATTTGAAAAGATACATACCTCCTACTATTAACAGCAACATTATTTATAATTTCCAATATATGGGAGAATCCTAATTGCACATCCATAGTTGAATATATAATGAAGATGCAGTACATATATTTTATTTTTTCCACTTCAAAAACCAGAAGATTCTAAGTGACAAAGATATTTCCATTACACTAATAACAAAAAACCTAGGAATAAACTTAACCAAGGAGGATACCTACACTCTGGAAACCAAAATGACACAAAGAAGTGGAATGGTATCTTGTACTATTGGATTGGAAGAATCAACACTATCATAATGACCACACTACCCAAAGTGATCCACGGTTCCAATGCAACTCCCATCAACATACTCAGGATATTCCTCACAGACTAGTACAAACAAACTTATAAGGAATCACAAAAGACCCCAAACAGCCAAGCAATCATTTATAGATCTCTTTTTTCTCTCTTGATTCTTTTTGCTCTCTTACTCACGGTTTGATGACTAGAGAAGCTTCTTTAACCATTTGTTGTAAAGCTGTTTTGGTGGCACTGAAATCTTTTAGTTTTGTTTATCTGTGAAGCGTTTTGATTTCTACATCAAGCCTGAATAAGAGCTTTGCTGCCTAGAGTATTCTTAAACTGTAAATTACCCCCATTCATCACTTAAAATATACCATGCCTCTCCTTTCAGATAAAGAATTCCCTTGCATGATATCTGTTGCTTTCTCTTACTGATTTTATATATTCTCTTTGTTTATGTATTTACTTATTTCCATATTTACTTACTTATTTTGGTTAAAGTTCTTGACTATGAGCCTTTTGTGTTCCTCTTTGAATGAGATTCTGTGTGGTACTCACTGCACTTCCTGGACTTAGGTGAATGATTCCTTTCCAGAATTGGGGAAGTTTTCACTTATTTATTTCCGACAATTTTGTCAGATCTTTTCACTCTCTCTTCTGTTTCTGGGGGCCCCTGTTATGTGACTATTAGTGTACTATATGTTGTCCCAGAATTCTCTTAAACTATCTTCATTTCTTTCCATTCTGTTTTCTCTTTTCTGTTCTGAAGTAGTGATTACCACCAGTCTGTCCTTCTAGCTCACTGATCTATTCTTCTGCCTCATTGAGTCTATTCTTGGTTCCTTCTAGTGTATTGATCTTTTCAGTGATTTTATTCTTCAACTCTGAGTATCCTTTATATTTTCCAACATTTTACTGTAAACTTCATTCTGCATGTATACTCCTCTTGAGTTCTTTAAACATCTTGCTCATCATTATCTTAAACACTCTCTCAGATAAGTTTCCCATCTCCTCATCACATATTTCTTCTGGGACTTAATCTTGTGCCTTGTCCTTGGAGATTTTCCTTGTCATCTCGTATTATCTATCATCCTATGTGTCTGTGGATTCCTTCCACAGGCTTTGGAATTATTATTTTCTTACTTCTAGTATCTGCCCCTGTGGATGAGGCTGGAATAGAGGCTCATTTAGGTTTCCGGGCAGAAAGAGCCAATACCTGCCCACTGCTGTGTGAATCTTGGTCTTGTACCTCTTTTGGGTAGGGCTGTGTCTAGAGGCCTTTGGGCTTAGGAAGTCTGCTGATGGAGGTGGCAGTATTCCCACTTAGTATGTAATTTGATCTGAGCCTTCCCCTTAGGCTATTGGGAGGGTCTAGGTCTTGATGCTAATGACCCAGTTAAGATTTCAGTCTCCAGGAAAGCTCATGTAGATTAACACTCCTGGAATATCCACCACCAGCATTTAAGTCCACTGAGTGAGTTGCAGCCACCGCCTAGATCCCCAGGAGACCCTCCAAATCCAACAGGCAAATATGACCCTGGTTCCTATGGAATCAATGACTCTGCACTTGGCCCAAGTGCATGTGAATTTCTATGTACACTTTCCAAATGAATAGAGTCTCTGTTCCCCCCAGTCCCATGGAGCTCCCAGAGCCAGGACCCCATTGCCTTTAAAACCAGATGTCTTGGGGCCTCCTCCTCTTCCCAATGCCAGAAACTGAGATGGTGACCCTGAAACGGGTCTTAGAGCTCTCACCCCTGTGGGAAGGCCTCTAAAACTTAACAAATCTACAGCTTGAGGGTCACATACCTGAAGGTTATGGGGACCAATTATATCATGAGCATGCCCCTTATACCATCCTGCTGTGGTTCCCTATTTCCAGGTGCAGAATTTCCTTTATAGCAGATTCCAGTCTTTTTCTGATGTTTGTTTAGCTTTCAGTTTCAGTTTTGTTTTAGTCTAAAGGAGTTCTTAAGGTATTCTGCATATATAAGAGAGAGAGGGAGAGAGAGGGAGGGGGGAGAGACGGGGAATGTTTCCACATTCTAATTAGTTTCCCCACCACACTGGCACCAATAAAATGGCTGTTTTTAATCAGAGCATTCTTAAAATGTACCAATTTAGAAAACTTCCAATTTAAATGATCTATCACCTGGTCATTAATGAGACATATCTTAATTGTGACTTAAACTAATAAGACACAAGTGGCATCCCCACAAGGTATGTGAAGGACATAATCTAAAAATGATCCAGAAGGTTTACTCCCAAAGATTAGGAAATAAATGCCTTCATTGTACAGACTGTTTGAAGGAAGCTTTAGATGGCAAAACGCCTCTGAGAATTGGTAAAGTCTCTCAAAAGACTGCTCAGAATCTCAGCCCATTTGATTGTCTGTCAAATGTACACCACATATGTACCTACCAGATGGCAGAGACCAAGATCTCAACACACACACACACACACACACACACAACGCGCGCGCACACACACAAACACACACACAAACATACACACATAACCTCAAAGAAGCCCAGGTATAACATTTGCATCTCAAAGACACTGGAGGAGTAATGCAAATTTCCCCTAGAAGAGTTTTTGTTTCTTTTAGGTCAGATTTCTTGAAGTATATTTTATCAAATCAGCTTTATCTAATTTAACTTCATAAATAATTTAAAAAGCCATTAGTCATTCATCAGGGAGATATTTTCTTTAATTTCCAGTTAAATAGTTCCTTGTAAATGAAATTTTTGTATGTACATAAACCTGGCTGAAGTATTAGTTGGAGGCTGGCAAGCCTATCATTCTATTAGAGCAGGCAGATAGCTAGATATGAGCAGAGAATAGCGGACAGAGATCAAATGTCAGGAATTGGGCAGAAAGGAGGGGCACAAGCCAAATGCAGGAAACCATACTTCATGTTAGCACCAGGGTTCCCTGGGCAGAGAAAAAGGAAGGAACCTTTGGGCTCATAAGTTGTCACACTGTTTGGGGTGATGAGTGGCCAGGAGGACAACAAAGACAGGTGAGAAAAGGCAGGAATTTCTAGGGTCTGACTGTATCTTTGTTCATTATGCCCTCATTTCAATAGAATTAGCCATGCAGTTTAGAAGTACCCATCATGCACTTATGTCATGACACTTCTGATCCAGACTAAATAAGAACAAAAGTCCCTCCTCCGTTTGAGAAGATGGATTTGAGATGATAATCAGGGAATATGATCCCAAACCTTTTCCTCCCCAATGAATATTACATCCATTCATTCTACACCGTACGTAACTAACTTGCCAAAGAAACACAGGGCAGCTGCTCACCTGAGCCTGCCTGCTCTCCTCTTGAAAGCTTACTATCCATCCTTTAACAAATTCTCCCTTTACTTTTTTAACCACTATGTCTTCTCTCTGAATTCTTCCTGGAATAGGACAAGAACCTTGAAAATAGGTTGCATCCACTGGGAACAATTCATCTTCCTTTTGTTTTGAAAGACTTTGTCCCCATTCTAAGGTTGGTTTGTGGATATAAAATCGCTAGTGATCCTTGAGGTTGGGCATGTTAATGTGCTGTGTTTCAACTTATCTTCTCTAAGCTTTACCCTTAGCATCATTTCATCTCTCTTGCATGTCTATGTTTCTCCTTTCTGTATCCTAAGACCAATTTGAGTGATCCAATCACAGATAGACAGTTATTATGTATGCCCCAGGCAGAGACTTTTTTAAATGAAAATAGGTTTCCCTACGGGGATGGCTGTGCAGTAGGGGGACTTGCCTCTACCACTCCTGCATGTTTCTCAGTTGTCTGAGGAGGATATTGCCCACCTGGAGGAGATGTCCCCTCTTTAAAGCTGAAAGCTCTCATGAAATATCTTCACTTGTATTCTGACAAACTCTATTAAAGTTGCCCATTCAAGGGAAAATGTCATACCAGTAGTCTAACTTATTATCCAATATCTCTCAAATGAGCAAACCCTTCCCTGTACTTCAATTAAGGATAAACCACTCAGGGTCTAAAATGAACAAAATCTCCCCAGTGCCTTTCAACTAAGGATAACACAGGCATCTCTTCAGGAAACTATGTTTGAAGAATATCCTACTCTTCCAGGGAGGAGTTTAACACCATCACACAAAACTTAGAATCACCAGCTAGTAACAGACACCCTGGAAACCAGGAGAGACTCACTCAAATTTCCTGGACCAATGAGAAAGTGGAAAAGAGCATCTGCTGTCATTAAACTACAGATCATAGTATAGTTCAGGAAAAGGAAAAAAGTCCGCACTGGGTCCATTTGCTGGTTGCCAAAACTATTAACTGGAAGAAGAAGAAAAAAAGCACAACCTAAAAGTTGAGAATATATTTTATTAAGGGGACATAATGAGGACTTAAGCCTAGGGGGACAGTCCATCTGAGGGCTATCTGAGAGGCTAACACCAAAGATTAAGTCTTCAATATGTTCCTCAAATTAAATATATTTCTCAATGTTTAGGTTGTGCTTCCTTTTCTCAGTCAACATCCTTCTACAGCATGGGATCTCAGAAGCCAAACGTCAATTCCCCTGGAATGGGTTCACCTAGTTACTGGCACCAAAGCTTTTCCAGGCTACTAGGCACTGGAGAGACGATGATGATAAGACTAGAGTACAGCAAAGAGCAATGTCCCATTAAATTGATGTCAAGCTGTTCCAAATATTGAGGTCAAACTGCTTGCAGCTTCAACAATCAATTTGGTAATTGATTGTACATTCACAAGGCAGACTCCCTATTAATCAGAAAAAGTCATTCACCTTCTTGTATCCAGTTCAGGGATTGTGGCTTATAAGACCACAATTTGATGGCAGCCCATTCAGGTGACACGTTGACCAGAAGTCAATTTGTCACAGCCTGAGACATTGGAGAGACAATGGTGTGGGCCACCACACAGAGAGGAGACTCCCAGGACAAGGAGAGTCAGAGGGAGCTTACGTGTCCTAGTGATGTTGGCAGAACCACATGGAGAGCCTAAGTCACAGAGCTCCCAAGGCCAGGAGCAGTTTACCACTTTTCATTGCCCTAAGGATTGTCTTAAGTCAGCCTGTGGCTAGCAGGGTTTGAGTGCATTCTGTCATGAGGTATGCATATTAAATTGACTGTTCATTGCTTTAAAAAAAATTCCTAATTGGCTGTATTTAAAACAACAGAATATAATCATTTGAATTTGATACCAGTAGCCTTTTGTACTAACTGGCTCCCCATGTTATGAAGAATTCAACATAGGAACAACATACTGGGGCCAACTTTATACCATTTATATAACAATATACGCTCTTCAATCTGAACACAGGTTTGCAGACAGATACTTGTGTGCAGATGTTCATAGAAGAAATACTCACAAGAAAAAGAATGAAAGAACCCAAATGTGAACTGACTGATGAGTAAGTGTGGAACATGTGACAGAAGCACAGAATGCAGTATTCTTCAGTCATTAAGGAAAGAAGTTCTAATACATGCTACAACGTGTATAAATCTCAAAAACATTGTGCTAAGTGAAGGAAGCCAGAAACAGGTCATATATTGAATGATTCGATGTATATAAAATATCTAGATAGGTGAATTCATTGAGACAAAAGTAAATGAGTGTTGTCAGAGCCTGTGGAAAAGGAGAGATAGGGAGTGACAGCTTATGGGTATCAAGTTGCATTTGGGATGACAAACATGTTTGAGACCATTAGAAAGAGACGAAGAAGTGTACATAGTAAAATGGTGACTTTATTTTGGATAGCTTTCACCTCATTAGGAAAAAATAAAAAAGGATGAGTAGTTATGTTAACTTCAGATGAATAAGCTCAGAAGAAAAAGTATGCTCAAGGTACAAGATGACTCAGATTGACATAAGAACTGTAAATTCTGATATACTTAATACAAAGCTTCAAAATAGGCAAAGTAAAAAATGACCAATTAAATACAAGAAATATATAAGTGCCCATAGAAGGAGGTTTTAGTACTGCCATCCCAACAAAATGTAGACGATGAAAAATGAAAGATATATAATTTACAAACACCATTATCAACTGTCTTAGCAGAATTGGAATTTGTAAACAATAAATCCAAAACCAAATCCCATGTGTTCATTTCAAGATTTTGAAAATTCAGTAAATATCAACAGACTGAAATCTTGGAGTATACTTCTGACTATAATACAATCATATTTGTAGTCAATAACAAAGTAATTTTGAACTAAACATTGGAAATTAAGAACATTATTTTGAATAGCCCACCAGCCAGAAATCACAAGGAAATATAGAAAATATTACTAACTGAATCATAATGCTAATACACATCAAATGTGTGGGATTTAGGCAAAGCAGAGCTGACAAAGAAATGTGAATCTTCAAACACATAAGAGAAGAAAGATGGTATAAAACCGATAATGTCAGTTTGGGAGGGAAGAAAAAAATCCCTTCTTCCCTTCTAGATTCTTTGGTGGTCTAACAATTAATTGGGCATAAGACAGATTAGAGGAGGAAAACAAATTTAATTACAAACTTATGTGAGACCCATAAAAATAAGAGACTCAAAACTAGTCATGCGATTGAGGCTTATGGTTGCACAACATTGTGAATGTTCTTAGTGCCATCCTGAGCTAATGAAGGAGATACGGGTCTGCGGTTTGAAGTGGGAGGAGGCAAATTCACAGGAAAATGAGAAAAGTGGATGTTTGCTAATCAGATATTTGCACTGCCAGGATGATAAGACTTCCAGATAAGAAAAAAAGTTTGATAATAATTCTTTCTGGACCAGGCATCCTCTGTACTTCTAGGGCAAGCCCATGATCCAAATTCTTGAAGTCAGTTATGGGAGAGATAAAAGATTTTCTGGAGTCTGCTGTGTCTTGACGGCCTTCAGCTTCAAATAATCCATGTGCCAGTGTTATAAACTTTTGGGTGAAATATTCTGCTCCCCATCTGCATAAAGAATCATTAGTGATTGGGGAAATTCATGTCAAAATTATGATGAGCTACTACTATAGAACACATCAGGATGACCATTATGAAAAAAGAAAGAAAGAAAGAAAGAAAGAAAGAAAGAAAGAAAGAAAGAAAGAAAGAAAGAAAGAAAGAAAGAAAGAAAGAAAGGGAGAGAGAGAATGACTGACAGAGAGAGAGAATGACAGAGAGAAAGAGATAGGAAGAAAGAGTGGAAGAAAGAGAGAAAGAAACAGAACAATTCTGTAGAGGATATGAAAAAACCTGGAAAGTTGTGTAATACAAGTGGGAATCTAAAATGGTACATCTGTTAAGGAAAAATGCCTTATAGTCCTGTAATGAGTTAACCATTGAAATACCATTACAATCTGCCTTCTAGGATTATCCCCCATAGTATTAACTGCCAACCAGCAAATAATGCAATGTGCATAAGAGTATGATTCATAATATCCCAAAGGTGGAAACAAACCATGTTCTTGAATAGATAAAATGGATAAGAGGAAGGAAAAATTGGACATAATGTACAACATGGATAAACTTTGGAAACATTTTGCCAAATGAAATGGGCCAGGTACCAAAAAGACAAATATTGTATGATTCCACATCTATGAAGTACCTACAATAGGCAAAATCATACAGGTAAAAATGTAGAATAGGGCTTACCACTGGTGGGAGCAGAGGCTAATTTGCAGTGTTTGTTTAGTGGGTACATATTTTCTTTTTAGGATGATATATAGAAATTTATATATATTTGCATAACAGTGATATTTACACAATATTGTGTGTGTTCTTAGTGCCACTGTAGTCATAAAAATGGCTAAAAAGTAAGATATTTGTTATGTATCACAGTAAAACAAGAAAAAAGAGAAAAAGTATGACAGTAGTTAAAACAAATTTATCTTGTGTATATTCTTACCAAAGCTGAGAAAAAAAAAAAAAAAATAGGAAAACCTCACTGAAGACCATTCCAAGAAGACATGAATATAGACACATAGGAATAAATGAAATAATTGAAAAAGGAAGGCTCTGAGAAATTGTAGGGGAATGGGAGGAATTATTTACACTGCTTGTCAAACAGAATTTAAAGCCAATATAATTTTACAGTTGGTAGTCACTGAAGGGGTAGCCAAAAATAAAATAAAATAAAGTAAAATCTCCCAGTGGAACAGAATTAAAGATCCAAAATGCTTCCTAAGTACATGAACAAATATTAAATCACTGGGTGCAAAGATGAGCATTTAAAAAATGGCACTGTGTTAACTGAATTGACATTTGGAAACAGCTGAGAATTGAACATATCACAGGCCCATTGTACAGACATGCCACTTAATGTTACTCTTAAGTTACAAGGGATTTCACTCAAAATAAAAGAACTTCACTTAAAAAAATGCACTGTGATGTGATTTCTCCTTAGACTGGTAGAATTTCATATACTGGAGAACATATTCAACTGGCAAGGCTGTGGGGTGTCATTCTCAAACACTGCTGATGGAAATGTGAAATGCAGTGGAATTTGTCAATAATTAACACAACTACATATGGATATACCCTTTGAAATAGTAACCCAATCTCTGGAAATTTACTCTAAAATGCTTCAGCTCCAAAACTGCTTAGAGTTATTCAACACAACATTATTTGTACAGGCCATGAAATGTGTGCAGTGATAAAACTAAAAGGGGACAATATCTCTGAACTCATTTGGGATTATTTCCAGGACATACTACAAAGTGAAAAACTGTAAACATCATTATATATTTTGTGTAAAAAAAAAATAAGGAAATAAAAAAAATGCACAAAGCTGCTAGTTTAAGCAGCTCCTTTGCCCCTTTTCTGTTTTTTCATTTCTGATCCCCTCAGATATTATAGAAATGAGATCACGATGTAACATGTAAACTAATTCCTGATGTATGCTTTACTGGATGCACACTGCATTTCCTAAAGAGTTGATTATTTTCCTAGAATAAAAGAAGTTGGAATAAATAATTATATAGTTAAAGAATGACTAGTTCTCTGCTACCAGCAGTCTTCTTAGCAATCCTTCAGGCAGAAAACATGGAAAAGATAACAACTTAAGAAAGATTATGACCAGTCCGCCAGCCTACCCACAACAGAAAATGAGGCAGAACTTAACCTTCTGCCTCAACAATTAACTGAGGTGACTTCCCCTCTTTTCCCTTTAAAAACTGGCATGGCTGAGCATAATCTTTGAAGTTGGCTTTTGGATGTGAGTCTGCCTTCTCTCCAGAAATCCAGCCTTCTCATGAAAGCTACTTACCTTTGTACCAACACTTGCCTCTAGAGTACTAGCTTTGGAGTGGTGAGTAGTTGAACTTGCACTTCATAACAGTGGTTTTTTCCAAAGGACATGCACAAATCAGCAAGGAGTGCCTAATCATGGGTGAAAATGGACACAAAGTATCCGTCCACAATTATTCTATTAATGGCAAAAGAAAAATACTTTAGTGTGGACTGTCCAGTGGGCACCCTTTTAACAAAGAGACTGGTCAAGTGCCTTGGACTGCAAATGGTATGATATCACTTCTTTTCATATGCATGCTAAAAATTTATAACTGAATCTAATCTTGAGCAAACATCACACAAACCCAAGTTTGAGGGGTGTCTAATATTGCAAAGGTGAAATTCACCTCCTCTACTACATTTCCTTATTTCACTTGATGGATGGAGCAATGTAAATCATATGAACGATATACCCAGCCATTGAGTGTAAACAAATGCTTTAAGGGCCGGGGATTTCCATAGACAGAGGGGCTATCCACAGGATGATGAGAAGAAAAGCAGGCATTTGATAATTAAATGTTCATCATGTGTAGGGTTTCAGAATGGGCCTCCCAAGATGTACCAATTTTGCAAGGAGGTTGTTTTTAGCTGAAGGCAATGGGGACCTTGTGGGTTCAAGAGAAACTTTCCTCTCCCAACTACCCAGGATAATTTAAATTGGTGATTTGTCCCAGAAAAGAGTTATTTCTGGAGGTAAACTTTATCTAACTGTTCTTATCTGAATGGTAGCTAGAGATGTTAGACTATAGGTTAGACAGTAGTAGAGCAATGTTAACTGTCCCAAATTTACTGATCTGTGACCTTTTGTACTGAAAAATGCATACTAAAATAATGAGAGGCAAGGAAGTATGATTTACACAATCTATTTAAGATGACTCCATGGAAAATTTGTAATATGTATATTCATACAAAGAAAACATTATTGCAAAAGCATTAACATGTTTTAAAATTTGAAACTATTTCAGGGTTTGCATCTTTATTTTTCCATTAGTCTTACAACTTTTCTGAAAGTTTGAGATTATTTCATATAGCAAAGCTTAAAATCAATGCAGTGATATATATATAAATTAATAAAGCTAATTAAATCTTTGGTAAAATTGGGGAGACAATATGTATGACTATGTATATATATATATGTGTGTGTTTGTCTGTGTGTGTATGTGTAAAAATCAAAATTGGACAGAAGCAAATTACAGGATAACGTGCATAGCATGACCCTATATCTGTTCAATGTGTTAATGGATGCTCTTCATAATATTATCTCTAGGGAATAATGTTTTGAAAGACTCCCTTTTCACTTTGTAGTGTCAAAGTCATATTTTAAACTAAAAAATATATAACTAATATAATATTTTGAATGATATAAAGAAACCCATTCCCTCAAGCAAATTATGACTTACAGCACTTTGGTAGATTATACTTTTTTATCAAATGCTCCATGACCAGCAACAAGTAGATGATGCATTCTGGAAAATACATTATTTAAAGGACTCTCTCCAACCTGGAATGGAAGGACTCTTTTCAGGTACTCTTAATTGGCTCTTGCACAGTGAAACTGAAGGGAGTTGAAACTTGGATCAATATTTCCACTGACTCTACCAGACCATGATGAGAAGAAGTCCACATCTGAAATAGGCAGCTGACATATGATGCCAGACCAGGCCTGAATACCAATTACTTTGATACATGCTCACATCTTTGCTTATGAAACAAATGTATTTATTTCACAATCATGCAGAGTTAAATTTGATCCAATTCTTGGGTTTATGGTCAATTATATATGCCCAGTTTTTCTAGGTTGCCTTGGTGAATTTCCCTACTCCAATGCTATACTTGGGTGGCCCTTAGGAAACTTATTCTAGAGGAAAGAAATCATAGTTCTCGTAAGGCAACTATTGATATTACTAGATGGCCCTCACCTGGCCAATTAAAAATGCTTGCTCTGACCTCACCATAAATGTGAATTTTCTTGTGGGGGTCACTCAGCTCAATCAGAAAAATGAGCTAAAGTTCAGTCAAACGCTATACCTCTCAATTATTGGAACGAAACCTCCAACAATTCTGATCTGGATTTGTGTGGCTAACACAAGGCTATAATTGTTTAAGTTTAAAGGTCCCTTTATGTTGGGAGCAATTAAAGCATACTTAGGCTAACCAGCCTAGTAACTCTAGGAAATTGGGTTGAGTGCCTTGTGAACAATGCCAATATATCATTTACCTTAAAGATAAAGATTTGTGCAGAACAGACTATGTAAGACTCCCTTGGGATATAATGGGTTGCACCTTATGGAAGTCCTAGGCTTACATACTTACTTATGACATTACTAATATGACTACCTACTTTACATGTACTTCTGCTTGTTATACTATTTCTTCATCCCCAAATATATGACTGAGCCTTTGATACAATGATGACAAGTTTGAAGCATTTGGCAAGATACACAGTTTTGTATGAGATCAATGATTGCAATAGTCTAATATCAGATGTAAGAAGAAACAAAAATAGAGAATATTTTCCTGGATAATAACAGACAAGTAAGACAGGTGATACAGAGAGTTTTGTTATGGGTTTTTTTTTTTTTTTTGGCTATTAAACATTTTGAAATATGGTTAATTTACCATATTTCACTAGTTCCCAGTGGGCCACAGAGACAGATAGATAGATAGACATTAGATAGATAGATAGATAGATAGATAGATAGATAGATAGATAGATAGATAGATAGATAGATAGATAGTTAGATAGATAGATAGATAGTTAGATAAATTGATTGATTGATGTTAAATAGATAGATAGATAAATAGATAGAAAATATATATTTTCATATTATTTTTATTGTAGGTCTTTACAGAATACTAAATATAGTCCCCTGTGCTATACAGTAGGACCTTGTTTTTCATCCATTTTATATACAGTAACATATATTTTGCTGATAAAAAACTCCTAATTTATCCCTCTCTCCTTTCATGACTATGGGTGTAATTTCTGTTCCTGTGGGTCTGCTTCTATTTTGTAGATACGTTCATTTGTGTCATTTCTTTCTTTTTTTTTTCCACATATAAATGATATAACATAAAAACCAAAATTTAAATAGTAAGACATTAAAAGGATAGCAAAATCTTCGTTACACTTATGATGAAAGTCTAAATGTTATTAGCCTCATTTCCTTGCAGGGAAATTGCAATTTAACCATTTATTAAATCTCCAATTTGCCTCTGGATTTGATTCAAATGTTCTTTTTCCTCAAGTAATTACCAATGATCGGTATAACCAAACATTCTCAATGGAATTACCAGTCAGCACCTTAGTGAATTGTACTCAAAATAACCCCTAGAATGCCATTGGTGTTTCTTCCTGAGGCAAAGAATAATTATGCTTACAGTTATTTATTTTGATAAAACCAGCTTATCCTCTAGCAAAGGGACCAAAACTCACTATTGCCTTACATAAAGTCACTGCCATGATAGCTGGAGAAACATACATGTGTGTGTCGACTAAGAATGCTGCCTGCTGTATCGGAAAAATAAAGAATGTCGTGGCCATTAAGAATTCAGCTACTGCAGCAGCCCCCTAGAGTGCACCTGAGGGGACTCAGGAAGGGAAAAAGCATGGTGCAGGACCTAGAGAATAAAGATGCATATTAAAGGAATGATTCCAACAAACCCAGTTTCTTGTATCTTCCCATAGAAAGAAAAATAATATATTCATTAAGTTGAGTTGTATTTTCTTTAACTAACAGCAATCTTTGATGTTCTGACTACCTGCTTTTGTTGCAAAACAGCTATATAAACTGGCTCATCCCTTACCACTTCAGAGCAGTCCTTTCTTCAGCTATCTGAGAGGCTGCCTCCCAGGCTTGAAGTTTGCAGAGTATCTGCCAAACAAAATATAATTCTCAACTTTTGCATTGTGCGTTTGATGCAGTGAACAATTTTGGTGATCAGCAGTCACCCAGAGCAGACTTCTCTCCTCCACCTGAAATCTATGAGGATCCACATCCTTGGTACCAGCAGAGGTTTCTTGGGCTCATTGGTGAGTTCAGATGAATTTGAGGGGATATCTCTTGGTTCTAGGGTCTTCTGTTATTGTTTGATGATCCTAAGTTTAATTCAGAGGTGTTAAACTCCTCTCTAAAAGAGTAGGTTATACTTGAAATTTAGTTTCAAGAAGAAATATCTAGGTTATCCTCAGTGAAAGAGACACTGGGAAGAATTTTGATCCAATGAACTATACTCAGTGAAAGACACTCGGGAGATTTTTCTTAGTTTGGACACTGAGTGGTTTTAATCCCCAGTTGAAAGCCTGGGGAGAGTTTGTTCTGTTAAAAGAACACTGAATAGGGTTAGACTGGATAATTAGAGGAAGGATAGCCTGTCATTTTCCCATGAATTGGCTACTTTAACAGAGTTTGTAAAACTAAGACTGAAATCATACGGGAGATTTACAACTCAAGGAAGGTACTCTCCTCTTGATAGGCACCAGCTCTCTCAGGCACACTGAGAAAATTACAGGAGTGATAGAAGCAATGCCTCACACTGTTGCAGGAAAATGGGGCATGAGAAGATGGTCTTGACCCAGGTCTTGGGTGAGTCTTTGAGATGTGCCCCATCAAGCGAGGGTCCATGTATTTACCCAGAAATGATACTAAGAGCAAGCCATAGTAAAGGGAAAGTTGATTTATTCAGGGAGATACATTCTGGCAGTGTGGGATTCAGAAAGGAGAGCATACCTAGGGCATGTGGTTGTCTCAGAAATTGGGAGCAGACCCAGAATGTGAGTGTGTGGGGTATTGTATTTATGGGATTAGTTATTACATATGTTAATAAGTGGGAGGACTATTCCAACTCTTTGGGGGAAGGGACAGGGATTCCCAGGAACTGGGCCACCACCCACTTGTTGACATTTTATAACCAGCCTTGGAACTCTCTTGGTGCCTGTGGCTATGTATTTTAGCATGCTAAATTAAGACAATAATGAGCCTATAATCCAGCCCAAGGACTACTGGAAGTCAAATATTCCTCCATCTGCAACTGAGTTCGTTCTAACCAGTTTATGACCCGTTCTCATTTGCTTTGTCATACTTTTAATGGTTGAGCCCTGCCTCCTTCCCACCTATCTCAATAACATGCAGCTGTCCCAGTAGGTAAGCCCACTGTTTTAGTTAAAGTTTGCTCTCCTGGGGACACAAATAGGAACTGGCCTTTTCCCATCAGAACACAGTTGGTAGTCTTATACTACCAGAAAAAGAACCTAAGACACAATGAATAATGGAGCTGGAATGACTCTGGAGAAAAGCCCCAGGGGAATTAAGCTCACAACACTGCTCAACTACATGATCGTTAACAGTAATTTTATTTCAACAAACTGACCCTAGAGTGGAAAATAAAGCTTTTGGAACAAGAAAAAGGACAGATTACCAGCTCCCAACTAACACCCCAGGCAGGTTCATATACAACATATATATGGAAATGATACCTGCAAATATTTGTCTCACTCAGGAAGCTATAATAAAGGATATCTCTTGCAATGATGTGAATTTCTCACTGAATTAACCTTGAAGTGCAAGCACATGAGCTTTTTAACCCTAAGCAATTGCTGCCACATTAGCTTTGAAGTTACTACTTTTGGTTGAAATACACTCAAACTGACGATGCTGTCTTCCAGCTGGTTGTCTTCCTGCTTGCCCAGTGTTGGAAGATGTGTGTTCCCTACTGCATCGTCAAGGGGAAGGCCAGGCTGGGGCTCCTGTTCCACAGGAAGACCTGCACCACTGTTGCCTTCACGCAGGTGAGCTCAGAAGACAAAGGAGCCCTGGTCAAGCTGGTGGAAGTCATCAGGACCAATTACAATGACAGATATGATGATACCCGCTGTCACTGGGGAGACAATTTCCTGGGTCCAAAATCAGTGGCTTTCATTGCCAAGCTGGAAAAGGCAAAGGCCAAAGAACTGACCACGAAACAGGGCTAAGCGTACCCTACCAAGTTTTCTGTACATAAGAGTAACAAAACTTCTTCAGCCAGTGCGGGAAAACGTAAATTATACCTCAACATGAAATGGCCAGCCAGAGCTCTTTTGACTTTCCAAAACTAATGCTTGGTTTGTCTGCTTGTTTGTTTTTGCATATGCAACTAGAAAAAGACAGTTATAAGCTCAAACAGCCTGAATGAGATACTTATTCTGATTGGTGTTTAGAAGTTTCTAGAGGAAGAAGTGATAAAATACCTCCTTTGCAGGAAACCAAAAAATGTTTGCTAGAAACTATATTGGAATTTCTTATAGAACCTGCCTCTCTCCCTGTGCTCTTCTATCTAACTGCCTAACCCAGAAGTTATGCCTCTCTTTCTTCCATCAAAACTGCCTCTGCTTCTTCTCCTTCCTCAGTAAAGAAGAAATATAATCAGCTGTAAAATAGCTGCCTTCAAAGAGGTCTCTATTACTGGAGGAGAAAAGCCATCTTACATGCACTCCCAGGAGGCAAACAGAACTTAGAGCTTTAGCTAAGGAATTTCCCAAAGCTACTTAAGAGCCATTGAGATTTGCTAAGATGCATGAATGATTCACTTGAAACTGAGACTGGGTTTTCAGATCTATGTTAATTACTATAGTGATTAGTTTCTGTAAAATGAAAGAGTGGATGGAGGAAGCACAATGAACAGAGCCCTTAACTAATATTAATTCACAGAAGTTGCAGGCTCAAATTGAATGAAAGGAATTTGCTTATAAACTACTCAGACTTGTAACTGAAAAACACTGCAAACCATATCAGTAAACAAAGAATTGTGAAGTCATCAAGTCATCAAGTCATCAGTAACTGCCACCATTCCTCAGTGAAGACAAGCCTGCAGCCCAGCCTATGCAGCCACTCACAATGCTGCACTCTGAGGGGACTCAGAATAAGAATGGACAGCATACTGGACCCAGATAGCTAGATACTTGTCAAAGGAACAAATTCAATGAGCCCAAGTGTTTGTTTCCTCTCCTACATAGGAAAGCACTGAATTCTTTAACTTGAGATGCCTGGCTTTCTTTAGTTAACAAGTAATCTTTTATTGTGCCACCTACCTGGTCTTTGTTGTAAAACTCCTGTGTTTCTTAGCTCCTTCACTATCTCTTTGGAGCAGTACCTCAGGGCAATGTTAGAGGCTCAAAGGGGCTGGATGCCTCAGAAATGTCCACCGAATAAAACGTAACTCTCAACATTTAGGTTGTGCATTTATTTCAGTCAACAGTTTTGGCAACCATTACCAAGGCACCCAGAGCAGACTTTGTTCCTTCACCTGAACTGTACAAGGGAACACAGTCTTGGTACCAGCAGAGGCCCATTTTGCCCATCAATCTAGTCAGGGAGTCCATACGGATTTGGGAGAATCTCTCCCAGTTCTCAGATATCCCATATTGATTGACCATCCTGAGTTTTATTTGGCACTGTTTCCAGGTACCAGACCCTCCAGCTAAAAGATACTTGGGGAAATGACCACCCAGCAAAGACCCGCTGGGTGGGGCCTGGTTGAAAGTCACCAGGGGAATACCCACCTAGAGGATACATCCTAGGTAGGGCTGGTTGAAAGACACCAGGGAAATACCCACCCAGTGGAGACATCCCAGGTGGGATCTGTTTGAAAGATACTGGGATCTGGACTGAGTGGTTAGGAAATAGGCTGGCCTAATGTTTCCTCAATTTGGCAACTTTCATTAAATTTGTCTGGATAAATTAAAAGTCTTAGGAGCCTTTTGACTCCAAAGATGGTACCCCTCTCCTGACTGGCAACGCCTTTCTCAGAGGACTGAGAAATTTGCAGGGGTGATGGGGACCAAGACCACATGCCATGCAGCTGTCCCTGAGTGGAAGACCACTAGTGATTTTATTCTGACTATGAAGGAAATGCTGGGCTGGGCTAACAAGTTAACTCACAAGTCTAAAGTGAAAGAATAGCTGGGCTAGGCAAACAAGATAACTCACAAATCTAAGTATCGGAATACTGATCTGAGTTCTGCTGGACTAACTCATAAACTTAAGTTAATTAGTATTGGTTTGCTGTTCATGATTTTTTTTGTTTTTGCTAGCCAACTGGATTTTCAAAGATATATATATGGCTTTGGAATGTTGGTTTGCTGTCTCCCTGCCTCCACTTTTGTGATAATGATGCAGCTAAAGCTGTTCAATGCCTATTGGCTGAATACCCCAAGCTTGTACTTTACCCTATAAAACCTCATGCGCACATCTTGGAGGTGCTCAGGGCTTTGGAGCAGAAGCCCCTCTGAGCCCTCCGGCATAAGACATCTGAATACTCCAACCCTAAGTGTGGTGCTTGTTCTTGGCTGGCCTGTCATTTCCATAACATTTCTGGAGGCCTCAGGGAGATACAACTACGCTGACCCCTTGAGCCACTGGACCCGGTGGCTCCAGCCAACTGGGGGACGGAACTCCTGCAGCGAACGAGGTGGCGCCGCCCGACGGTATTCCAGGTTCTCCTTCATGATTGCAGCTCGGCTCCCAGGTGGCTGGGCAACAACCAGAGCCAGACTCCATGGAGGGACAGAGAGACTCACCAGGTGGCCATCCGGACAAGGTAGGAAACCCCGAGGAGGAATCAAGTCCTGTCCCGTTGGGCAGAAGAGGACGCTGATCCCCTCCTACAGGAAACAGGATATTGGTATTGGTGGGAGGACTGTGGTTAACCTGTGTGTGTGTGTGAGTTTGTGTGTGTGTGTGTGTTTGTGTGTGTGTGTGTGTGAATGAGCGGCCTGTAAAGCATGCAACCAGGCTCAAGTTTGTAGCTCCACAGCATTCTGCTACAGAGTTCAAGAGAGACCCAACCTGTGGTTCCGTGGTGACTTCATATGGCTCAGGGCGGTATCGGTCCCTCAGGGTCCCAATCAGGGTCAGTGGCTTATATTGAGCCCCATAAGCTAAGAACACCTTTGTCCCTGCGAGGGGAGCAGCCAGGCAGATTCAACAAAATCCCTCCCTTGTCTTCTCTGCGACACCAGCACACGGTGGCTACACTGGGAGGGAAAAGGACATAGACAGCCAATGAGTCAAAGCCCCTGTGCCCTCAGAGGCTAGGATGCAATTTTCTTGAGAAGTCTTCCTACCTGATTCTGTCGCAGACACCTGAGACTTATTGTTCCCTTACTGAACTGACCCAAGTAGTGCCCCCTTTGCCTAGCCTCAGAAGCCCAGGGCTCAAGTTTAGAAGACGAATCCCTTCAGGACCGGGCTCACCCAGCCTTGGAGGTCCCTTTTCTAGTCCATTTGTCTTACAATCCACCATCAGTCCCACGCCCTTGATAAGTTAGTTCAGGATATAGAGAGGATTTAATGAAGAAACTCCCTGGAATTGCTTGAGGCCTTGAGCTCCAGAGACATCAGCTGTGACTGGAACCCAGACTCCCTGGCCAAATTAGCCTTCAGACAACTCATAGACCCAGCAAGAGAGCAGTCTCTTTGGAAACTCCAGTGTTTTGAAGAGTGAAGATGGGAAAAGATATAAAGGTTACCTTCCCAAACATCTAAAGCAACAGATCTATTATCCTTAAACATCTGGAAAGAATGGGAGGCTCTAAGTCAAAACCCACCACTCTAGGCTGCATGATTAAGAATTTCAAAAATGGGTTCTCAGGAGACTGTGGAATTTGAATGACGTTTGGCAGGCTCCGCAATTTGAGCTTGAATAGCCGGCCTTTGGAGTCCGATGGCCCTCAGGAGGAACACTGGACATAGCAACAGTGCGAGCAGTGTATCAAATAATCACTGGAACCCCAGGTCACCTAGATCAATTCCCTTACATTGACTCCTGGCTGAATATCACCCAGACTCTACCCTCATGGATTCGGTTCTGCTGAAATGGACCTGGACAATGCAAGATATTATCAGCTCAGCCGGTCCAGGCCAAAAAGACAGACAGAAAAAAAGCCTATTTTCCAGGGAGATGCAGAAGACGAGATGTGCCTACACCCTCCATATGCCCCCAGGGCATGGACACCTCCAGTCCCACTGGAGACACTACCACCATCTGTGTCACCACCTCCCCAACCTGAGGACCCAGAGGCAGAGACCAGCCCCCAGCCTGAGCCAGTAGGAAGGAGACTCCACTCAGCACAAGCTGGGAAGCCAGCACCACCGACACTCCAAGTGCCACTGCAGGAGACACAAGGGCTGCAGCAAGTTGGGGAAGACGGGACTGTTCAGCCCAGGCACCCCGTAGTCTACCATCAAACCTTTAGCAACATAGATCTCCTCAATTGGCATCATCATACTCCTTCCTACTCTGAAAAGCCGCAGGCTATGATTGACCTCGTAGAGTCTATCTTCCATTCTCACCGGCCCACCTGGGAAGATGTCCGCCAGCTGCTCCTGACTCTTTTCAATACGGAGGAGAAGAGATACATTCTCCCTGAAGCACGAAAATGGCTGCGGATCCGAGCCCCTGGGGACACAATGGATGTTGATGGGTGGGCCATGACACATGTCCCTGACACCAGACCAGTTTTGGACTTTAACACCTAAGAAGGAAGAGAAGCACTGCGTGAGTACTGGGAGGCCATCCTACAAGGGCTAGGAGTGGGAGCCAAGAAGCCAACTAACATGTCTATAACGACCACTGTGACCCAGAGGCCAGACGAGACCCCATTGAGTTCTATGAGAGACTACATGAAGCATTTCGAGTCTACA
>NC_045705.1:0-74980 GCF_009834535.1 Camelus ferus
TTGTATTTCCAAAATCAGTAGTGAACGACGGCTTTCACACACAATTAACTCTCAGAAGTGAGCATGTGAATAGTCGTTCGTTCATCTAGCACAAAAAGAACGGATTGCAGGAGAAACTTTTACTCTGGTTTCTCAGTCTGTTTCCTAGTGCCGGTTTGAAATTCCTTCAGTTTTCATTGTAAACCCGTGTTGGAGCCAGTACCCTCCCCATATATATGCATGGAGTTGAGTTTGCAAATGAAAAGAATCATTTTTTCCCAAAACCTAGTTGAAGGATGGCTTTCACACACAATTAACTCTCAAAAGTGTGCATGTTAAAGACTTTCGTTCATCTACCACAAAAGGAACGGTGTGCAGGGGAAAATTTTACTCTGTTTTCTCAGTCTGTTTCCTAGTGAAGTTTTGAATTTCCTGCAGTATTCACTGTAAATAATAGTTGGAGCTAGTACCTCCCCATATACTTGTATGGAGTGGAGTTTGCAACTGAAAGAACTTTGTGTTCCCAAAAGCAAGTTTAAGGATGGCTTTCACACACACTTTTCTCTCAGAACTGAGCATGGGGACAGACTTTCGTTCATGCAGAACAAAGGGAACTGGTTGCAGGGGAAACTTTTACTCTGTTTTCTCAGTCTGTTTCCTAGTGCCGGTTGAAGTTCCTGCAGTTTTCAGTGTAAACACGAGTTGGAGCTAGTACCCCCCAAATATATGTATGGAGTGGGGTTTGCAACTGAAAAGAAACTTTGTTTTCCCTACAAGCGAGATGAAGTATGGTTTTCACACACAATTATCTCTCAGAACTGAGCTTGTGGAGAGAATCTTTTTCATCTAGCACGAAGGGAACTGGTTGCAGGGGAAACTATTTCTCTGGTTTCTCAGTCTGTTTCCTAGTGCCGGTTGAAGATCCTGCAGTTTTCACTAGAAGCGAGTTGGAGCTAGTTTCTCCCCATATATTGTATTGAGTGGAGTTTGCAACTAAAAGAATCTTTGTGTCACAACAAGCTAGGTGAAGGACGGCTTTCAAACACACTTATCTCTCAGAACTGAGCATGTGGAGAGACGTTCGTTTATTTAGCACAAAGAACGGGTTACAGGAAAAACTTTTACTTTGGTTTCTAAGACTCTTCCCTTGTGCCGGTTTGAAGTTCCTGCAGATTTCACTGTAATCCTGAGTTGGAGCTACTACATACCCATATATATGTATGGAGTGGAATTTGCAATTGAAAAGAAACTTTGTGTTCGCAACATATATATGTGAAGGACGGATTCACACACACTACCTCTCAGAAATGAGCATTGGAGAGATATTCGTTCATCTAGCACAAAGGGAACAGGTTGCAGGAGCAATTTTTTCTTTTTTTTTCAGTCTGTTTCCAAGTTCCTGGTTGAAATACCTGCAGTTTTCACTGTAAACCAGAGTAGGTGCTTGTACCTCCCCTTATAAATGTATGAATGGGAGTTTGCAACTGAAAAGGAACTTTGTGTTCTCAACAAGCTAGGTGAAGTACGGCTTTCCACACACTTATCTCTCAGAACTGAGCATGTGTTGAGACGTTCGTTCATCTAGCACAAAGGGAACTGGTTGCAGGGGAAACTATTACTCTGGTTTCTCAGTCTGTTTCCTAGTGCCGGTTTGAACTTCCTGCAGTTTTCACTGTAACTCCAAGTTGGGGATAGTAACTACCAATATATTTGTATGGAGTTTAGTTTACAACAAAAACAATCTTTGTGTTCACAACAAGCTAGGTGAAGGACGGCTTTCACACACAATTATCTCTCAGAACTGAGCATGTGGAGAGACGTTCGTTCATCTAGCACAAAGGGATCCTGTTGCTGGAGAAAATTTGACTCTGGTTTCTCAGTCTTTTTCCTAGTGCCGGTTTGAAGTTCCTGCAGTTTTCACTTTAAACCCGAGTTGGAGCAAGTACCTCCACATTGTTTTGCATGGAATGGAGTTTGCAACTGAAAAAAACTTTGTGTTCCTAACAGGCTACTTGAAGGACGGCTTTAACACACACTTGTCTCTCAGAATTGAGCATGTGTAGAGACGTCCTTTCATCTAGCACAAAGGAACGTGTTGCTGGTGAAACTTTTACTCTGGTTTCTCAGTCTTTTTCCTAGTGCCGGGTTGAAGTTCCTGAAATTTTCACTGTAACCACGAATTGGAACTATTAACACCCCATATATTTTTAATGATTGGAATTTGCAACTAAAAAGAATCTTTGTGTTCAAAACAAGCTAGGTGAAGGACAGCTTTCACACACAGTTATCTCTCAGAATTGAGCATGGGTAGAGACGTTCGTTCATCTAGCACAAACGGAACGTGTTGCAGGAGAAACTTTTACTTCCTTTCTCAGTCTGTTTCCTAGTGCCGGTTTGAAGTTCCTGCAGTTTTCACTGCAAACCCGAGTAGGAGCTAATACCTCCCCATATATATGTATGAAGTGGAGTTTGCAACTGAAAAGGAACTGTGTTTTCCCAACACGATAGGTGAAGGACGCGCTTTCACACGCACTTATCTCTCAGAACTGAGCATGTGGGAGCGACGTTCCTCTCATCTAGAACAAAGGATCGGGTGCAGGAGAAACTTTTACTCTGGATTCTAAGTCTGTTTCCAAGTGCCGGTTTGAATTTCCTGCAGTTTTCACTGTAAAAACGAGTTGGAGCTAGTTCCCCCCACCATATATATGTATGAAGTGGTGTTAACAAACTGAAAAGAAACTTTGTTGTTCCCAACAAGCTAGATGAAGTATGGTTTTCACAACACACTTATCTCTCAGAACAGAGCATGTGGAGAGACTTTCGTTCATCTAGCACAAAGGGAACTGTTTGCAGGGGTAACTTTTACTCTAGATTCTCAGTCTATTTTCTAGTGCCAGGTTTGAATTCCTGCAGTTTTCATTGTAAACCGAGTTTTGAGCAAGTACCCTCCCTATATATATGTATGGAGTTGAGTTGGCAACTGAAAAGAATCTTTCTTTCCCAAAAAGCTAGGTGAAGGACTGCTTTCACTCACACTTATCTCTGAGAACTGAGCATGTGGAGAGACGTTCGTTCATCTAGCACAAATTGAAAGGGTTGCAGGAGAAACTTTTACTGTGGTTTCTCAGTCAGTTTCCTAGTGCCTGTTTGAAGTTCCTGCTGTTTTTCACTTTATACCAGATTTTAGCTAGTACTTCCCCTTATATATGTATGGATTGGAGTTTACAAATGAAAAGAAACTTTCTGCTCCCAACAATCTAGGTGAAGACGGCTTTCACACACAATTAACTCTCAGAAGTGAGCATGTGAAGAGACGTTCGTTCATCTAGTTCAAAGGGATCGTGTTGCTGGAGAAAATTTGACTCTGGTTTCTAAGTCTCTTTCCTAGTGCCAGTTTGAAATTCCTGCACTTTTCACTGTAATACCGACTTGGAGCTAGTACATTCCCATATATTTTTATGGGGTGGAGTTTGCAACTAAAAAGAATCTTTGTGTTCACAACAAGCTAGGTGGAGGAGGGCTTTCACACACACTTATTTCTCATAACTGAGCATGTGGAGAGACGTTTGTTCACCTAGCACAAAGGGAACGGTTTGCAGAGAAACTTTTAATTTGCTTTCTCAGTCTGTTTCCTAGTGACGGTTTGAAGTTCCTGCAGTTTCACTTTAAACCACAGTAGGAGCTAGTACTTCCCCTTATATATTTATGAAGTGGAGTTTTCAACTGAAAAGGAACTTTTTGTTCCCAAAATGCTAGGTGATGTCCGGCTTTCACACACAATTATCTCTCAGAAATGAGCATGTGGAGAGACGTTCGTTCTTCTAGCACAAATGGAATTGGTTGCAGGGGAAATTTTTCTCTGGTTTCTCAGTATGTTTCCTATTGCCGGTTTGAAATTCCTGCAGTTTTCATTTTAAACCCGTTTTGGTTCAAGTACCTCCTCATATATATGTATGGAGTGGAGATAGTAACTGAAAAGAATCATTCTTTCCCAAAAATCTAGGTGAAGGACGGCTTTCACACACACTTATCTGTCAGAACTGAGCATGTGGATAGACGTTCATTCATCTAGCACAAAGGGAATGGGTTGCAGGAGAAACTTTTACACTGGTTTCTCAGTCAGTTTCCTGTTGCCGGGTTGAATTTCCTGTGGTTTTCCCTTTATACCAGATTTGGAGCTAGTATTTCCCCTTATATATTATGGATTGGAGTTTACAACTGAAAAGAAACTTTGTGTTCCCAACAACCTAGGTGAAGGACGGCTTTCACACACAATTAATTCTCAGAAGTGAGCATGTGAAGAGACGTTCTTTCATCTAGCACAAAGGAAACGGAATGCAGGAGAAAATTTTACTCTCTTTTCTCAGTCTGTTTCCTAGTGCCGGTTTGAAGTTCCTGCAGTATTCACTGTAAATCCGAGTTGGAGGTTGTACCTACCCATATATATGTATGGAGTGGAGTTTTCAACTAAAAAGAATCTTTGTGTTCCAACCAAGCTAGGTGAAGGATGGCTTTCACAAAAAATTATCTCTCAGAACTGAGCATGTGGAGAGACTTTCGTTCATCTAGTTCAAATGGAACGGTTTGCAGGAGTAACATTTACTCTGGTTTCTAAGTCTCTTCCCTAGTGCCAGTTTGAAATTCCTGCACATTTAACTGTAATCCCAAGTTGGAGCTAGTATCTTCCCATATATATGTATGGATTGGAGCTTGCAACTGAAAACAACTTTGTGTTCCCAAAAAGCAAGTTTAAGGATGGCTTTCACACACACTTTTCTCTCAGAACTGAGCATGTGGAGAGACGTTCGTTTATTTAGCACAAAGAACGGGTTACAGGAAAAACTTTTACTTTGGTTTCTAAGACTCTTCCCTAATGCCGGTTTGAATTTCCTGCAGTTTTCACTGTAAAAACGAGTTGGAGCTAGTTCCCCCCCCATATATATGTATGGAGTGGTGTTAGCAACTGAAAAGAAACTTTGTTTTCCCAACAAGCTAGATGAAGTATGGTTTTCACACACACTTATCTCTCAGAACAGAGCATGTGGAGAGACTTTCGATCATCTAGCACAAAGGGAACTAATTGCAGGGGTATCTTTTACTCTAGTTTCTCAGTCTATTTTCTAATGCGGGTTTGAAATTCCTGCAGTTTTCATTGTAAACCGAGTTTGAGCAAGTACCTCCCTATATATATGTATGGAGTTGAGTTGGCAACTGAAAAGAATCTTTCTTTCCCAAAATGCTAGGTGAAGGACTGCTTTCACACACACTTATCTCTGAGAACTGAGCATGTGGAGAGACGTTCGTTCATCTAGCACAAATTGAAAGGGTTGCAGGAGAAACTTTTACTCTGGTTTCTCAGTCAGTTTCCTAGTGCCTGTTTGAAGTTCCTGCTGTTTTCACTTTATACCAGATTTTAGCTAGTACTTCCCCTTATATATGTATGGATTGGAGTTTACAAATGAAAAGAAACTTTCTGCTCCCAACAATCTAGGTGAAGGACGGCTTTCACACACAATTAACTCTCAGAAGTGAGCATGTGAAGAGACGTTCGTTCATCTAGTTCAAAGGGATCGTGTTGCTGGAGAAAATTTGACTCTGGTTTCTAAGTCTCTTTCCTAGTGCCAGTTTGAAGTTCCTGCACTTTTCATTGTAATACCGACTTGGAGCTAGTACATTCCCATATATTTTATGGGGTTGAGTTTGCAACTAAAAAGAATCTTTGTGTTCACAACATGCTAGGTGAAGGCCGGCTTTCACACACACTTATCTCTCAGAACTGAGCATGTGGAGAGACGTTCGTTCATCTAGCACATAGGAATTGGTTGCAGGGGAAATTTTTACTCTGGTTTCCTCAGTATGATTCTTATTGCCGGTTTGAAATTCCTGCAGATTTCATTTTAAACCCGTGTTGGTGCAAGTACCTCCCCATATATATGTATGGAGTGGAGATAGTAACTGAAAAGAATCTTTCTTTCCCAAAAAGCTAGGTGAAGGACGGCTTTCACACACACTTATCTGTCAGAACTGAGCATGTGGAGAGACGTTCATTCATCTAGCACAAAGGGACGGGGTTGCAGGAGAAACTTTTACACTGGTTTCTCAGTCAGATTCCTGCAGACGGTTTGAAGTACCTGTGGTTTTCACTTTATACCAGATTTGGAGCTAGTACTTCCCCTTATATATTATGGATTGGAGTTTACAACTGAAAAGAAACTTTGTATTTCCAACAATGTAGGTGAACGACGGCTTTCACACACAATTAAATCTCAGAAGTGAGCATGTGAATAGTCGTTCGTTCATCTAGCACAAAAAGAACGGATTGCAGGAGAAACTTTTACTCTGGTTTCTCAGTCTGTTTCCTAGTGCCGGTTTGAAATTCCTTCAGTTTTCATTGTAAACCCGTGTTGGAGCCAGTACCTCCCCATATATATGCATGGAGTTGAGTTTGCAAATGAAAAGAATCATTTTTTCCCAAAAACCTAGTAGAAGGATGGCTTTCACACACACTTTTCTCTCAGAACTGAGCATGGGGAGAGACTTTCGTTCATGCAGAACAAAGGGAACTGGTTGCAGGGGAAACTTTTACTCTGTTTCTCAGTCTGTTTCCTAGTGCCGGGTTGAAGTTCCTGCAGTTTTCAGTGTAAACACGAGTTGGAGCTAGTACCCCCCCAAATATATGTATGGAGTGGGGTTTGCAACTGAAAAGAAACTTTGTTTTCCCTACAAGCGAGATGAAGTATGGTTTTCACACACAATTATCTCTCAGAACTGAGCTTGTGGAGAGAATTTCTTTCATCTAGCACGAAGGGAAACTGGTTGCAGGGGAAACTATTTCTCTGGTTTCTCAGTCTGTTTCCTAGTTCCGGTTGAAGATCCTGCAGTTTTCACTGTAGAAGCGAGTTGGAGCTAGTTTACTCCCCATATATTTGTATTGAGTGGAGTTTGCAACTAAAAAGAATCTTTGTGTTCACAACAAGCTAGGTGAAGGACGGCTTTCAAACACACTTATCTCTCAGAACTGAGCATGTGGAGAGACGTTCGTTTATTTAGCACAAAGAACGGGTTACAAGAAAAACTTTTACTTTGGTTTCTAAGACTCTTCCCTTGTGCCGGTTTGAAGTTCCTGCAGATTTCACTGTAATCCTGAGTTGGAGCTACTACATACCCATATATATGTATGGAGTGGAATTTGCAATTGAAAAGAAACTTTGTGTTCGCAACATATATATGTGAAGGACGGATTCACACACACGTACCTCTCAGAAATGAGCATTTGGAGAGATATTCGTTCATCTAGCACAAAGGGAACAGGTTGCAGGAGCAATTTTTTCTCTTTTTTTTCAGTCTGTTTCCAAGTTCCTGGTTGAAATACCTGCAGTTTTCACTGTAAACCAGAGTAGGTGCTTGTACCTCCCCTTATAAATGTATGAAGTGGAGTTTGCAACTGAAAAGGAACTTTGTGTTCTCAACAAGCTAGGTGAAGTACGGCTTTCACACACACTTATCTCTCAGAACTGAGCATGTGTTGAGACGTTCGTTCATCTAGCACAAAGGGAACTGGTTGCAGGGGAAACTATTACTCTGGTTTCTCAGTCTGTTTCCTAGTGCCGGTTTGAACTTCCTGCAGTTTTCACTGTAACTCCAAGTTGGGGATAGTAACTACCAATATATTTGTATGGAGTTTAGTTTACAACAAAAACAATCTTTGTGTTCACAACAAGCTAGGTGAAGGACGGCTTTCACACACAATTATCTCTCAGAACTGAGCATGTGGAGAGACGTTCGTTCATCTAGCACAAAGGGATCCTGTTGCTGGAGAAAATTTGACTCTGGTTTCTCAGTCTTTTTCCTAGTGCCGGTTTGAAGTTCCTGCAGTTTTCACTTTAAACCCGAGTTGGAGCAAGTACCTCCACATTGTTATGCATGGAATGGAGTTTGCAACTGAAAAAAACTTTGTGTTCCTAACAGGCTACTTGAAGGACGGCTTTAACACACACTTGTCTCTCAGAATTGAGCATGTGTAGAGACGTCCTTTCATCTAGCACAAAGGGAACGTGTTGCTGGTGAAACTTTTACTCTGGTTTCTCAGTCTTTTTCCTAGTGCCGGGTTGAAGTTCCTGAAATTTTCACTGTAACCACGAATTGGAACTATTAACACCCCATATATTTTTAATGATTGGAATTTGCAACTAAAAAGAATCTTTGTGTTCAAAACAAGCTAGGTGAAGGACAGCTTTCACACACAGTTATCTCTCAGAATTGAGCATGGGGAGAGACGTTCGTTCATCTAGCACAAACGGAACGTGTTGCAGGAGAAACTTTTACTCTCCTTTCTCAGTCTGTTTCCTAGTGCCGGTTTGAAGTTCCTGCAGTTTTCACTGCAAACCCGAGTAGGAGCTAATACCTCCCCTTATATATGTATGAAGTGGAGTTTGCAACTGAAAAGGAACTGTGTTTTCCCAACAAGATAGGTGAAGGACGGCTTTCACACGCACTTATCTCTCAGAACTGAGCATGTGGAGCGACGTTCCTTCATCTAGAACAAAGGGATCGGGTTGCAGGAGAAACTTTTACTCTGGTTTCTAAGTCTGTTTCCAAGTGCCGGTTTGAATTTCCTGCAGTTTTCACTGTAAAAACGAGTTGGAGCTAGTTCCCCCCCATATATATGTATGAAGTGGTGTTAACAACTGAAAAGAAACTTTGTTTTCCCAACAAGCTAGATGAAGTATGGTTTTCACACACACTTATCTCTCAGAACAGAGCATGTGGAGAGACTTTCGTTCATCTAGCACAAAGGGAACTGTTTGCAGGGGTAACTTTTACTCTAGATTCTCAGTCTATTTTCTAGTGCCGGTTTGAAATTCCTGCAGTTTTCATTGTAAACCGAGTTTGAGCAAGTACCTCCCTATATATATGTATGGAGTTGAGTTGGCAACTGAAAAGAATCTTTCTTTCCCAAAAAGCTAGGTGAAGGACTGCTTTCACTCACACTTATCTCTGAGAACTGAGCATGTGGAGAGACGTTCGTTCATCTAGCACAAATTGAAAGGGTTGCAGGAGAAACTTTTACTGTGGTTTCTCAGTCAGTTTCCTAGTGCCTGTTTGAAGTTCCTGCTGTTTTCACTTTATACCAGATTTTAGCTAGTACTTCCCCTTATATATGTATGGATTGGAGTTTACAAATGAAAAGAAACTTTCTGCTCCCAACAATCTAGGTGAAGGACGGCTTTCACACACAATTAACTCTCAGAAGTGAGCATGTGAAGAGACGTTCGTTCATCTAGTTCAAAGGGATCGTGTTGCTGGAGAAAATTTGACTCTGGTTTCTAAGTCTCTTTCCTAGTGCCAGTTTGAAATTCCTGCACTTTTCACTGTAATACCGACTTGGAGCTAGTACATTCCCATATATTTTTATGGGGTGGAGTTTGTAACTAAAAAGAATCTTTGTGTTCACAACAAGCTAGGTGAAGGAGGGCTTTCACACACACTTATTTCTCATAACTGAGCATGTGGAGAGACGTTTGTTCACCTAGCACAAAGGGAACGGTTTGCAGAGAAACTTTTAATTTGCTTTCTCAGTCTGTTTCCTAGTGACGGTTTGAAGTTCCTGCAGTTTCACTTTAAACCACAGTAGGAGCTAGTACTTCCCCTTATATATTTATGAAGTGGAGTTTTCAACTGAAAAGGAACTTTTTGTTCCCAAAATGCTAGGTGATGTCCGGCTTTCACACACAATTATCTCTCAGAAATGAGCATGTGGAGAGACGTTCGTTCTTCTAGCACAAATGGAATTGGTTGCAGGGGAAATTTTTCTCTGGTTTCTCAGTATGTTTCCTATTGCCGGTTTGAAATTCCTGCAGTTTTCATTTTAAACCCGTTTTGGTTCAAGTACCTCCCCATATATATGTATGGAGTGGAGATAGTAACTGAAAAGAATCATTCTTTCCCAAAAATCTAGGTGAAGGACGGCTTTCACACACACTTATCTGTCAGAACTGAGCATGTGGATAGACGTTCATTCATCTAGCACAAAGGGAATGGGTTGCAGGAGAAACTTTTACACTGGTTTCTCAGTCAGTTTCCTGTTGCCGGGTTGAATTTCCTGTGGTTTTCCCTTTATACCAGATTTGGAGCTAGTATTTCCCCTTATATATTATGGATTGGAGTTTACAACTGAAAAGAAACTTTGTGTTCCCAACAACCTAGGTGAAGGACGGCTTTCACACACAATTAACTCTCAGAAGTGAGCATGTGAAGAGACGTTCTTTCATCTAGCACAAAGGAAACGGAATGCAGGAGAAAATTTTACTCTCTTTTCTCAGTCTGTTTCCTAGTGCCGGTTTGAAGTTCCTGCAGTATTCACTGTAAATCCGAGTTGGAGGTTGTACCTACCCATATATATGTATGGAGTGGAGTTTTCAACTAAAAAGAATCTTTGTGTTCCAACCAAGCTAGGTGAAGGATGGCTTTCACAAAAAATTATCTCTCAGAACTGAGCATGTGGAGAGACTTTCGTTCATCTAGTTCAAATGGAACGGTTTGCAGGAGTAACATTTACTCTGGTTTCTAAGTCCCTTCCCTAGTGCCAGTTTGAAATTCCTGCACTTTTAACTGTAATCCCAAGTTGGAGCTAGTATCTTCCCATATATATGTATGGATTGGAGCTTGCAACTGAAAACAACTTTGTGTTCCCAAAAAGCAAGTTTAAGGATGGCTTTCACACACACTTTTCTCTCAGAACTGAGCATGTGGAGAGACGTTCGTTTATTTAGCACAAAGAACGGGTTACAGGAAAAACTTTTACTTTGGTTTCTAAGACTCTTCCCTAATGCCGGTTTGAATTTCCTGCAGTTTTCACAGTAAAAACGAGTTGGAGCTAGTTCCCCCCCATATATATGTATGGAGTGGTGTTAGCAACTGAAAAGAAACTTTGTTTTCCCAACAAGCTAGATGAAGTATGGTTTTCACACACACTTATCTCTCAGAACAGAGCATGTGGAGAGACTTTCGATCATCTAGCACAAAGGGAACTAATTGCAGGGGTATCTTTTACTCTAGTTTCTCAGTCTATTTTCTAATGCGGGTTTGAAATTCCTGCAGTTTTCATTGTAAACCGAGTTTGAGCAAGTACCTCCCTATATATATGTATGGAGTTGAGTTGGCAACTGAAAAGAATCTTTCTTTCCCAAAATGCTAGGTGAAGGACTGCTTTCACACACACTTATCTCTGAGAACTGAGCATGTGGAGAGACGTTCGTTCATCTAGCACAAATTGAAAGGGTTGCAGGAGAAACTTTTACTCTGGTTTCTCAGTCAGTTTCCTAGTGCCGGTTTGAAGTTCCTGCTGTTTTCACTTTATACCAGATTTTAGCTAGTACTTCCCCTTATATATGTATGGATTGGAGTTTACAAATGAAAAGAAACTTTCTGCTCCCAACAATCTAGGTGAAGGACGGCTTTCACACACAATTAACTCTCAGAAGTGAGCATGTGAAGAGACGTTCGTTCATCTAGTTCAAAGGGATCGTGTTGCTGGAGAAAATTTGACTCTGGTTTCTAAGTCTCTTTCCTAGTGCCAGTTTGAAGTTCCTGCACTTTTCACTGTAATACCGACTTGGAGCTAGTACATTCCCATATATTTTTATGGGGTTGAGTTTGCAACTAAAAAGAATCTTTGTGTTCACAACAAGCTAGGTGAAGGAGGGCTTTCACACACACTTATTTCTCATAACTGAGCATGTGGAGAGACGTTCGTTCATCTAGCACAATGGGAACGGGTTGCAGAAAAAACTTTTACTCTGCTTTCTCAGTCTGTTTCCTAGTGACGGTTTGAAGTTCCTGCAGTTTTCACTTTAAACCCGAGTAGGAGCTAGTACCTCCCCTTATATATTTATGAAGTGGAGTTTGCAACTGAAAAGGAACTTTTTGTTCCCAACATGCTAGGTGAAGGCCGGCTTTCACACACACTTATCTCTCAGAACTGAGCATGTGGAGAGACGTTCGTTCATCTAGCACATAGGAATTGGTTGCAGGGGAAATTTTTACTCTGGTTTCTCAGTATGATTCTTATTGCCGGTTTGAAATTCCTGCAGATTTCATTTTAAACCCGTGTTGGTGCAAGTACCTCCCCATATATATGTATGGAGTGGAGATAGTAACTGAAAAGAATCTTTCTTTCCCAAAAAGCTAGGTGAAGGACGGCTTTCACACACACTTATCTGTCAGAACTGAGCATGTGGAGAGACGTTCATTCATCTAGCACAAAGGGACGGGGTTGCAGGAGAAACTTTTACACTGGTTTCTCAGTCAGATTCCTGCAGACGGTTTGAAGTACCTGTGGTTTTCACTTTATACCAGATTTGGAGCTAGTACTTCCCCTTATATATTATGGATTGGAGTTTACAACTGAAAAGAAACTTTGTATTTCCAACAATGTAGGTGAACGACGGCTTTCACACACAATTAACTCTCAGAAGTGAGCATGTGAATAGTCGTTCGTTCATCTAGCACAAAAAGAACGGATTGCAGGAGAAACTTTTACTCTGGTTTCTCAGTCTGTTTCCTAGTGCCGGTTTGAAATTCCTTCAGTTTTCATTGTAAACCCGTGTTGGAGCCAGTACCTCCCCATATATATGCATGGAGTTGAGTTTGCAAATGAAAAGAATCATTTTTTCCCAAAAACCTAGTTGAAGGATGGCTTTCACACACAATTAATTCTCAAAAGTGAGCATGTTAAGAGACTTTCGTTCATCTACCACAAAAGGAACGGTGTGCAGGGGAAAATTTTACTCTGTTTTCTCAGTCTGTTTCCTAGTGAAGTTTTGAATTTCCTGCAGTATTCACTGTAAATAATAGTTGGAGCTAGTACCTCCCCATATACTTGTATGGAGTGGAGTTTGCAACTGAAAAGAACTTTGTGTTCCCAAAAAGCAAGTTTAAGGATGGCTTTCACACACACTTTTCTCTCAGAACTGAGCATGGGGAGAGACTTTCGTTCATGCAGAACAAAGGGAACTGGTTGCAGGGGAAACTTTTACTCTGTTTTCTCAGTCTGATTCCTAGTGCCGGGTTGAAGTTCCTGCAGTTTTCAGTGTAAACACGAGTTGGAGCTAGTACCCCCCCAAATATATGTATGGAGTGGGGTTTGCAACTGAAAAGAAACTTTGTTTTCCCTACAAGCTAGATGAAGTATGGTTTTCACACACAATTATCTCTCAGAACTGAGCTTGTGGAGAGAATTTCTTTCATCTAGCACGAAGGGAACTGGTTGCAGGGGAAACTATTTCTCTGGTTTCTCAGTCTGTTTCCTAGTGCCGGTTGAAGATCCTGCAGTTTTCACAGTAGAAGCGAGTTGGAGCTAGTTACTCCCCATATATTTGTATTGAGTGGAGTTTGCAACTAAAAAGAATCTTTCTGTTCACAACAAGCTAGGTGAAGGACGGCTTTCAAACACACTTATCTCTCAGAACTGAGCATGTGGAGAGACGTTCGTTTACTTAGCACAAAGAACGGGTTACAGGAAAAACTTTTACTTTGGTTTCTAAGACTCTTCCCTAGTGCCGGTTTGAAGTTCCTGCAGATTTCACTGTAATCCTGAGTTGGAGCTACTACATACCCATATATATGTATGGAGTGGAATTTGCAATTGAAAAGAAACTTTGTGTTCGCAACATATATATGTGAAGGACGGATTCACACACACGTACCTCTCAGAAATGAGCATGTGGAGAGATATTCGTTCATCTAGCACAAAGGGAACAGGTTGCAGGAGCAATTTTTTCTCTTTTTTTTCAGTCTATTTCCAAGTTCCTGGTTGAAATACCTGCAGTTTTCACTGTAAACCAGAGTAGGTGCTTGTACCTCCCCTTATAAATGTATGAAGTGGAGTTTGCAACTGAAAAGGAACTTTGTGTTCTCAACAAGCTAGGTGAAGTACGGCTTTCACACACACTTATCTCTCAGAACTGAGCATGTGTTGAGACGTTCGTTCATCTAGCACAAAGGGAACTGGTTGCAGGGGAAACTATTACTCTGGTTTCTCAGTCTGTTTCCTAGTGCCGGTTTGAACTTCCTGCAGTTTTCACTGTAACTCCAAGTTGGGGATAGTAACTACCAATATATTTGTATGGAGTTTAGTTTACAACAAAAACAATCTTTGTGTTCACAACAAGCTAGGTGAAGGACGGCTTTCACACACAATTATCTCTCAGAACTGAGCATGTGGAGAGACGTTCGTTCATCTAGCACAAAGGGATCCTGTTGCTGGAGAAAATTTGACTCTGGTTTCTCAGTCTTTTTCCTAGTGCCGGTTTGAAGTTCCTGCAGTTTTCACTTTAAACCCGAGTTGGAGCAAGTACCTCCACATTGTTATGCATGGAATGGAGTTTGCAACTGAAAAAAACTTTGTGTTCCTAACAGGCTACTTGAAGGACGGCTTTAACACACACTTGTCTCTCAGAATTGAGCATGTGTAGAGACGTCCTTTCATCTAGCACAAAGGGAACGTGTTGCTGGTGAAACTTTTACTCTGGTTTCTCAGTCTTTTTCCTAGTGCCGGGTTGAAGTTCCTGAAATTTTCACTGTAACCACGAATTGGAACTATTAACACCCCATATATTTTTAATGATTGGAATTTGCAACTAAAAAGAATCTTTGTGTTCAAAACAAGCTAGGTGAAGGACAGCTTTCACACACAGTTATCTCTCAGAATTGAGCATGGGGAGAGACGTTCGTTCATCTAGCACAAACGGAACGTGTTGCAGGAGAAACTTTTACTCTCCTTTCTCAGTCTGTTTCCTAGTGCCGGTTTGAAGTTCCTGCAGTTTTCACTGCAAACCCGAGTAGGAGCTAATACCTCCCCTTATATATGTATGAAGTGGAGTTTGCAACTGAAAAGGAACTGTGTTTTCCCAACAAGATAGGTGAAGGACGGCTTTCACACGCACTTATCTCTCAGAACTGAGCATGTGGAGCGACGTTCCTTCATCTAGAACAAAGGGATCGGGTTGCAGGAGAAACTTTTACTCTGGTTTCTAAGTCTGTTTCCAAGTGCCGGTTTGAATTTCCTGCAGTTTTCACTGTAAAAACGAGTTGGAGCTAGTTCCCCCCCATATATATGTATGAAGTGGTGTTAACAACTGAAAAGAAACTTTGTTTTCCCAACAAGCTAGATGAAGTATGGTTTTCACACACACTTATCTCTCAGAACAGAGCATGTGGAGAGACTTTCGTTCATCTAGCACAAAGGGAACTGTTTGCAGGGGTAACTTTTACTCTAGATTCTCAGTCTATTTTCTAGTGCCGGTTTGAAATTCCTGCAGTTTTCATTGTAAACCGAGTTTGAGCAAGTACCTCCCTATATATATGTATGGAGTTGAGTTGGCAACTGAAAAGAATCTTTCTTTCCCAAAAAGCTAGGTGAAGGACTGCTTTCACTCACACTTATCTCTGAGAACTGAGCATGTGGAGAGACGTTCGTTCATCTAGCACAAATTGAAAGGGTTGCAGGAGAAACTTTTACTGTGGTTTCTCAGTCAGTTTCCTAGTGCCTGTTTGAAGTTCCTGCTGTTTTCACTTTATACCAGATTTTAGCTAGTACTTCCCCTTATATATGTATGGATTGGAGTTTACAAATGAAAAGAAACTTTCTGCTCCCAACAATCTAGGTGAAGGACGGCTTTCACACACAATTAACTCTCAGAAGTGAGCATGTGAAGAGACGTTCGTTCATCTAGTTCAAAGGGATCGTGTTGCTGGAGAAAATTTGACTCTGGTTTCTAAGTCTCTTTCCTAGTGCCAGTTTGAAATTCCTGCACTTTTCACTGTAATACCGACTTGGAGCTAGTACATTCCCATATATTTTTATGGGGTGGAGTTTGTAACTAAAAGAATCTTTGTGTTCACAACAAGCTAGGTGAAGGAGGGCTTTCACACACACTTATTTCTCATAACTGAGCATGTGGAGAGACGTTTGTTCACCTAGCACAAAGGGAACGGTTTGCAGAGAAACTTTTAATTTGCTTTCTCAGTCTGTTTCCTAGTGACGGTTTGAAGTTCCTGCAGTTTCACTTTAAACCACAGTAGGAGCTAGTACTTCCCCTTATATATTTATGATGTGGAGTTTTCAACAGAAAAGGAACTTTTTGTTCCCAAAATGCTAGGTGATGTCCGGCTTTCACACACAATTATCTCTCAGAAATGAGCATGTGGAGAGACGTTCGTTCTTCTAACACAAATGGAATTGGTTGCAGGGGAAATTTTTCTCTGGTTTCTCAGTATGTTTCCTATTGCCGGTTTGAAATTCCTGCAGTTTTCATTTTAAACCCGTTTTGGTTCAAGTACCTCCCCATATATATGTATGGAGTGGAGATAGTAACTGAAAAGAATCATTCTTTCCCAAAAATCTAGGTGAAGGACGGCTTTCACACACACTTATCTGTCAGAACTGAGCATGTGGATAGACGTTCATTCATCTAGCACAAAGGGAATGGGTTGCAGGAGAAACTTTTACACTGGTTTCTCAGTCAGTTTCCTGTTGCCGGGTTGAATTTCCTGTGGTTTTCCCTTTATACCAGATTTGGAGCTAGTATTTCCCCTTATATAATATGGATTGGAGTTTACAACTGAAAAGAAACTTTGTGTTCCCAACAACCTAGGTGAAGGACGGCTTTCACACACAATTAACTCTCAGAAGTGAGCATGTGAAGAGACGTTCTTTCATCTAGCACAAAGTAAACGGAGTGCAGGAGAAAATTTTACTCTCTTTTCTCAGTCTGTTTCCTAGTGCCGGTTTGAAGTTCCTGCAGTATTCACTGTAAATCCGAGTTGGAGGTTGTACCTACCCATATATATGTATGGAGTGGAGTTTTCAACTAAAAAGAATCTTTGTGTTCCAACCAAGCTAGGTGAAGGATGGCTTTCACAAAAAATTATCTCTCAGAACTGAGCATGTGGAGAGACTTTCGTTCTTCTAGTTCAAATGGAACGGTTTGCAGGAGTAACATTTACTCTGGTTTCTAAGTCTCTTCCCTAGTGCCAGTTTGAAATTCCTGCACTTTTAACTGTAATCCCAAGTTGGAGCTAGTATCTTCCCATATATATGTATGGATTGGAGCTTGCAACTGAAAACAACTTTGTGTTCCCAAAAAGCAAGTTTAAGGATGGCTTTCACACACACTTTTCTCTCAGAAATGAGCATGTGGAGAGACGTTCGTTTATTTAGCACAAAGAACGGGTTAAGGAAAAACTTTTACTTTGGTTTCTAAGACTCTTCCCTAATGCCGGTTTGAATTTCCTGCAGTTTTCACTGTAAAAACGAGTTGGAGCTAGTTCCCCCCCATATATATGTATGGAGTGGTGTTAGCAACTGAAAAGAAACTTTGTTTTCCCAACAAGCTAGATGAAGTATGGTTTTCACACACACTTATCTCTCAGAACAGAGCATTTGGAGAGACTTTCGATCATCTAGCACAAAAGGAACTGATTGCAGGGGTATCTTTTACTCTAGTTTCTCAGTCTATTTTCTAGTGCCGGTTTGAAATTCCTGCAGTTTTCATTGTAAACCGAGTTTGAGCAAGTACCTCCCTATATATATGTATGGAGTTGAGTTGGCAACTGAAAAGAATCTTTCTTTCCCAAAAAGCTAGGTGAAGGACTGCTTTCACACACACTTATCTCTGAGAACTGAGCATGTGGTGAGACGTTCGTTCATCTAGCACAAATTGAAAGGGTTGCAGGAGAAACTTTTACTCTGGTTTCTCAGTCAGTTTTCTAGTGCCGGTTTGAAGTTCCTGCTGTTTTCACTTTATACCAGATTTTAGCTAGTACTTCCCCTTATATATGTATGGATTGGAGTTTACAAATGAAAAGAAACTTTCTGCTCCCAACAATCTAGGTGAAGGACGGCTTTCACACACAATTAACTCTCAGAAGTGAGCATGTGAAGAGACGTTCGTTCATCTAGTTCAAAGGGATCGTGTTGCTGGAGAAAATTTGACTCTGGTTTCTAAGTCTCTTTCCTAGTGCCAGTTTGAAGTTCCTGCACTTTTCATTGTAATACCGACTTGGAGCTAGTACATTCCCATATATTTTTATGGGGTTGAGTTTGCAATTAAAAAGAATCTTTGTGTTCACAACAAGCTAGGTGAAGGAGGGCATTCACACACACTTATTTCTCATAACTGAGCATGTGGAGAGACGTTCGTTCATCTAGCACAATGGGAACGGGTTGCAGAAAAACTTTTACTCTGCTTTCTCAGTCTGTTTCCTAGTGACGGTTTGAAGTTCCTGCAGTTTTCACTTTAAACCCGAGTAGGAGCTAGTACCTCCCCTTATATATTTATGAAGTGGAGTTTGCAACTGAAAAGGAACTTTTTGTTCCCAACATGCTAGGTGAAGGCCGGCTTTCACACACACTTATCTCTCAGAACTGAGCATGTGGAGAGACGTTCGTTCATCTAGCACATAGGAATTGGTTGCAGGGGAAATTTTTACTCTGGTTTCTCAGTATGATTCTTATTGCCGGTTAGAAATTCCTGCAGATTTCATTTTAAACCCGTGTTGGTGCAAGTACCTCCCCATATATATGTATGGAGTGGAGATAGTAACTGAAAAGAATCTTTCTTTCCCAAAAAGCTAGGTGAAGGACGGCTTTCACACACACTTATCTGTCAGAACTGAGCATGTGGAGAGACGTTCATTCATCTAGCACAAAGGGACGTGGTTGCAGGAGAAACTTTTACACTGGTTTCTCAGTCAGATTCCTGCAGACTGTTTGAAGTACCTGTGGTTTTCACTTTATACCAGATTTGGAGCTAGAACTTCCCCTTATATATTATGGATTGGAGTTTACAACTGAAAAGAAACTTTGTATTTCCAACACTCTAGATGAACGACGGCTTTCACACACAATTAACTCTCAGAAGTGAGCATGTGAATAGTCGTTCGTTCATCTAGCACAAAAAGAACGGATTGCAGGAGAAACTTTTACTCTGGTTTCTCAGTCTGTTTCCTAGTGCCGGTTTGAAATTCCTTCAGTTTTCATTGTAAACCCGTGTTGGAGCCAGTACCTCCCCATATATATGCATGGAGTTGAGTTTGCAAATGAAAAGAATCATTTTTTCCCAAAAACCTAGTTGAAGGATGGCTTTCACACACAATTAACTCTCAAAAGTGAGCATGTGAAGAGACTTTCGTTCATCTACCACAAAAGGAACGGTGTGCAGGGGAAAATTTTACTCTGTTTTCTCAGTCTGTTTCCTAGTGAAGTTTTGAATTTCCTGCAGTATTCACTGTAAATAATAGTTGGAGCTAGTACCTCCCCATATACTTGTATGGAGTGGAGTTTGCAACTGAAAAGAACTTTGTGTTCCCAAAAAGCAAGTTTAAGGATGGCTTTCACACACACTTTTCTCTCAGAACTGAGCATGGGGAGAGACTTTCGTTCATGCAGAACAAAGGGAACTGGTTGCAGGGGAAACTTTTACTCTGTTTTCTCAGTCTGTTTCCTAGTGCCGGGTTGAAGTTCCTGCAGTTTTCAGTGTAAACACGAGTTGGAGCTAGTACCCCCCCAAATATATGTATGGAGTGGGGTTTGCAACTGAAAAGAAACTTTGTTTTCCCTACAAGCTAGATGAAGTATGGTTTTCACACACAATTATCTCTCAGAACTGAGCTTGTGGAGAGAATTTCTTTCATCTAGCACGAAGGGAACTGGTTGCAGGGGAAACTATTTCTCTGGTTTCTCAGTCTGTTTCCTAGTGCCGGTTGAAGATCCTGCAGTTTTCACTGTAGAAGCGAGTTGGAGCTAGTTACTCCCCATATATTTGTATTGAGTGGAGTTTGCAACTAAAAAGAATCTTTCTGTTCACAACAAGCTAGGTGAAGGACGGCTTTCAAACACACTTATCTCTCAGAACTGAGCATGTGGAGAGACGTTCGTTTATTTAGCACAAAGAACGGGTTACAGGAAAAACTTTTACTTTGGTTTCTAAGACTCTTCCCTAGTGCCGGTTTGAAGTTCCTGCAGATTTCACTGTAATCCTGAGTTGGAGCTACTACATACCCATATATATGTATGGAGTGGAATTTGCAATTGAAAAGAAACTTTGTGTTCGCAACATATATATGTGAAGGACGGATTCACACACACGTACCTCTCAGAAATGAGCATTTGGAGAGATATTCGTTCATCTAGCACAAAGGGAACAGGTTGCAGGAGCAAATTTTTTCTCTTTTTTTTCAGTCTGTTTCCAAGTTCCTGGTTGAAATACCTGCAGTTTTCACTGTAAACCAGAGTAGGTGCTTGTACCTCCCCTTATAAATGTATGAAGTGGAGTTTGCAACTGAAAAGGAACTTTGTGTTCTCAACAAGCTAGGTGAAGTACGGCTTTCACACACACTTATCTCTCAGAACTGAGCATGTATTGAGACGTTCGTTCATCTAGCACAAAGGGAACTGGTTGCAGGGGAAACTATTACTCTGGTTTCTCAGTCTGCTTCCTAGTGCCGGTTTGAACTTCCTGCAGTTATCACTGTAACTCCAAGTTGGGGATAGTAACTACCAATATATTTGTATGGAGTTTAGTTTACAACTAAAAACAATCTTTGTGTTCACAACAAGCTAGGTGAAGGACGGCTTTCACACACACTTATCTCTCAGAACTGAGCATGTGGAGAGACGTTCGTTCATCTAGCACAAACGGAACGGGTTGCAGGAGAAACTTTTACTCTGGTTTCTCAGTCTTTTTCCTAGTGCCGGTTTGAAGTTCCTGCAGTTTTCACTTTAAACCCGAGTTGGAGCAAGTACCTCCACATTGTTATGCATGGAATGGAGTTTGCAACTGAAAAAAACTTTGTGTTCCTAACAGGCTACTTGAAGGACGGCTTTAACACACACTTGTCTCTCAGAATTGAGCATGTGTAGAGACGTCCTTTCATCTAGCACAAAGGGAACGTGTTGCTGGTGAAACTTTTACTCTGGTTTCTCAGTCTTTTTCCTAGTGCCGGGTTGAAGTTCCTGAAATTTTCACTGTAACCACGAATTGGAGCTATTAACACCCCATATATTTTTAATGATTGGAATTTGCAACTAAAAAGAATCTTTGTGTTCAAAACAAGCTAGGTGAAGGACAGCTTTCACACACAGTTATCTCTCAGAATTGAGCATGGGTAGAGACGTTCGTTCATCTAGCACAAACGGAACGTGTTGCAGGAGAAACTTTTACTCTCCTTTCTCAGTCTGTTTCCTAGTGCCGGTTTGAAGTTCCTGCAGTTTTCACTGCAAACCCGAGTAGGAGCTAATACCTCCCCTTATATATGTATGAAGTGGAGTTTGCAACTGAAAAGGAACTGTGTTTTCCCAACAAGATAGGTGAAGGACGGCTTTCACACGCACTTATCTCTCAGAACTGAGCATGTGGAGCGACGTTCCTTCATCTAGAACAAAGGGATCGGGTTGCAGGAGAAACTTTTACTCTGGTTTCTAAGTCTGTTTCCAAGTGCCGGTTTGAATTTCCTGCAGTTTTCACTGTAAAAACGAGTTGGAGCTAGTTCCCCCCCATATATATGTATGGAGTGGTGTTAACAACTGAAAAGAAACTTTGTTTTCCCAACGAGCTAGATGAAGTATGGTTTTCACACACACTTATCTCTCAGAACAGAGCATGTGGAGAGACTTTCGTTCATCTAGCACAAAGGGAACTGTTTGCAGGGGTAACTTTTACTCTAGATTCTCAGTCTATTTTCTAGTGCCGGTTTTTAATTCCTGCAGTTTTCATTGTAAACCGAGTTTGAGCAAGTACCTCCCTATATATATGTATGGAGTTGAGTTGGCAACTGAAAAGAATCTTTCTTTCCCAAAAAGCTAGGTGAAGGACTGCTTTCACTCACACTTATCTCTGAGAACTGAGCATGTGGAGAGACGTTCGTTCATCTAGCACAAATTGAAAGGGTTGCAGGAGAAACTTTTACTCTGGTTTCTCAGTCAGTTTCCTAGTGCCTGTTTGAAGTTCCTGCTGTTTTCACTTTATACCAGATTTTAGCTAGTACTTCCCCTTATATATGTATGGATTGGAGTTTACAAATGAAAAGAAACTTTCTGCTCCTAACAATCTAGGTGAAGGACGGCTTTCACACACAATTAACTCTCAGAAGTGAGCATGTGAAGAGACGTTCGTTCATCTAGTTCAAAGGGATCGTGTTGCTGGAGAAAATTTGACTCTGGTTTCTAAGTCTCTTTCCTAGTGCCAGTTTGAAATTCCTGCACTTTTCACTGTAATACCGACTTGGAGCTAGTACATTCCCATATATTTTTATGGGTGGAGTTTGCAACTAAAAAGAATCTTTGTGTTCACAACAAGCTAGGTGAAGGAGGGCTTTCACACACACTTATTTCTCATAACTGAGCATGTGGAGAGACGTTCGTTCATCTAGCACAATGGGAACGGTTTGCAGAAGAAACTTTTACTCTGCTTTCTCAGTCTGTTTCCTAGTGACGGTTTGAAGTTCCTGCAGTTTTCACTTTAAACCGAGTAGGAGCTAGTACCTCCCCTTATATATTTATGAAGTGGAGTTTGCAACTGAAAAGAAACTCTGTGTTCCCAACAAGCTAGGTGAAGGACGGCTTTCACACACACTTATCTCTCAGAACTGAGCATGTGGAGAGACGTTCGTTCATCTAGCACATAGGAATTGGTTGCAGGGGAAATTTTTACTCTGGTTTCTCAGTATGATTCTTATTGCCGGTTTGAAATTCCTGCAGATTTCATTTTATACCCGTGTTGGTGCAAGTACCTCCCCATATATATGTATGGAGTGGAGATAGTAACTGAAAAGAATCTTTCTTTCCCAAAAAGCTAGGTGAAGGACGGCTTTCACACACACTTATCTGTCAGAACTGAGCATGTGGAGAGACGTTCATTCATCTAGCACAAAGGGACGGTGTTGCAGGAGAAACTTTTACACTGGTTTCTCAGTCAGATTCCTGCAGACGGTTTGAAGTACCTGTGGTTATCACTTTATACCAGATTTTTAGCTAGAACTTCCCCTTATATATTATGGATTGGAGTTTACAACTGAAAAGAAACTTTGTATTTCCAACAATCTAGGTGAACGACGGCATTCACACACAATTAACTCTCAGAAGTGAGCATGTGAATAGTCGTTCGTTCATCTAGCACAAAAAGAACGGATTGCAGGAGAAACTTTTACTCTGGTTTCTCAGTCTGTTTCCTAGTGCCGGTTTGAAATTCCTTCAGTTTTCATTGTAAACCCGTGTTGGAGCCAGTACCTCCCCATATTTATGCATGGAGTTGAGTTTGCAAATGAAAAGAATCATTTTTTCCCAAAAACCTAGTTGAAGGATGGCTTTCACACACAATTAACTCTCAAAAGTGAGCATGTGAAGAGACTTTCGTTCATCTACCACAAAAGGAACGGTGTGCAGGGGAAAATTTTACTCTGTTTTCTCAGTCTGTTTCCTAGTGAAGTTTTGAATTTCCTGCAGTATTCACTGTAAATAATAGTTGGAGCTAGTACCTCCCCATATACTTGTATGGAGTGGAGTTTGCAACTGAAAAGAACTTTGTGTTCCCAAAAAGCAAGTTTAAGGATGGCTTTCACACACACTTTTCTCTCAGAACTGAGCATGTGGAGAGAATTTCATTCATCTAGTTCAAAGGGAACGGGTTGCAGGAGAAACTTTTACTCTGGTTTCTAAGTCTCTTTCCTAGTGCCAGTTTGAAATTCCTGCATTTTTCACTGTAATCCCGAGTTGGAGCTAGTACCTACCCATATATATGTATGGAGTGGACTTTGCAACTGAAAAGAACTTTGTGTTCCCAAAAACCTAGTTGAAGGACGGCCTTCACACACAATTATCTCTCAGAACTGAGCATTTGGAGAGACGTTCGTTTATTTAGCACAAAGAACGGGTTACAGGAAAAACTTTTACTTTGGTTTCTAAGACTCTTCCCTAGTGCCGGTTTGAAGTTCCTGCAGATTTCACTGTAATCCTGAGGTGGAGCTACTACATACCCATATATATGTATGGAGTGGAATTTGCAATTGAAAAGAAACTTTGTGTTCGCAACATATATATGTGAAGGACGGATTCACACACACGTACCTCTCAGAAATGAGCATGTGGAGAGATGTTCGTTCATCTAGCACAAAGGGAACAGGTTGCAGGAGCAAATTTTTCTCTTTTTTTTCAGTCTGTTTCCAAGTTCCTGGTTGAAATACCTGCAGTTTTCACTGTAAACCAGAGTAGGTGCTTGTACCTCCCCTTATAAATGTATGAAGTGGAGTTTGCAACTGAAAAGGAACTTTGTGTTCTCAACAAGCTAGGTGAACTACGGCTTTCACACACACTTATCTCTCAGAACTGAGCATGTGGTGAGACTTTCGTTCATCTAGCACAAAGGGAACTGGTTGCAGGGGAAACTATTACTCTGGTTTCTCAGTCTGTTTCCTAGTGCCGGTTTGAACTTCCTGCAGTTTTCACTGTAACTCCAAGTTGGGGATAGTAACTACCAATATATTTGTATGGAGTTTAGTTTACAACTAAAAATAATCTTTGTGTTCCCAACAGGCTAGGTGAAGGACGGCTTTCACACACACTTATCTCTCAGAACTGAGCATGTGGAGAGACGTTCGTTCATCTAGCACATAGGAATTGGTTGCAGGGGAAATTTTTACTCTGGTTTCTCAGTATGATTCTTATTGCCGGTTAGAAATTCCTGCAGATTTCATTTTAAACCCGGTGTTGGTGCAAGTACCTCCCCATATATATGTATGGAGTGGAGATAGTAACTGAAAAGAATCTTTCTTTCCCAAAAAGCTAGGTGAAGGACGGCTTTCACACACACTTATCTGTCAGAACTGAGCATGTGGAGAGACGTTCATTCATCTAGCACAAAGGGACGTGGTTGCAGGAGAAACTTTTACACTGGTTTCTCAGTCAGATTCCTGCAGACTGTTTGAAGTACCTGTGGTTTTCACTTTATACCAGATTTGGAGCTAGAACTTCCCCTTATATATTATGGATTGGAGTTTACAACTGAAAAGAAACTTTGTATTTCCAACACTCTAGATGAACGACGGCTTTCACACACAATTAACTCTCAGAAGTGAGCATGTGAATAGTCGTTCGTTCATCTAGCACAAAAAGAACGGATTGCAGGAGAAACTTTTACTCTGGTTTCTCAGTCTGTTTCCTAGTGCCGGTTTGAAATTCCTTCAGTTTTCATTGTAAACCCGTGTTGGAGCCAGTACCTCCCCATATATATGCATGGAGTTGAGTTTGCAAATGAAAAGAATCATTTTTTCCCAAAAACCTAGTTGAAGGATGGCTTTCACACACAATTAACTCTCAAAAGTGAGCATGTGAAGAGACTTTCGTTCATCTACCACAAAAGGAACGGTGTGCAGGGGAAAATTTTACTCTGTTTTCTCAGTCTGTTTCCTAGTGAAGTTTTGAATTTCCTGCAGTATTCACTGTAAATAATAGTTGGAGCTAGTACCTCCCCATATACTTGTATGGAGTGGAGTTTGCAACTGAAAAGAACTTTGTGTTCCCAAAAAGCAAGTTTAAGGATGGCTTTCACACACACTTTTCTCTCAGAACTGAGCATGGGGAGAGACTTTCGTTCATGCAGAACAAAGGGAACTGGTTGCAGGGGAAACTTTTACTCTGTTTTCTCAGTCTGTTTCCTAGTGCCGGGTTGAAGTTCCTGCAGTTTTCAGTGTAAACACGAGTTGGAGCTAGTACCCCCCCAAATATATGTATGGAGTGGGGTTTGCAACTGAAAAGAAACTTTGTTTTCCCTACAAGCTAGATGAAGTATGGTTTTCACACACAATTATCTCTCAGAACTGAGCTTGTGGAGAGAATTTCTTTCATCTAGCACGAAGGGAACTGGTTGCAGGGGAAACTATTTCTCTGGTTTCTCAGTCTGTTTCCTAGTGCCGGTTGAAGATCCTGCAGTTTTCACTGTAGAAGCGAGTTGGAGCTAGTTACTCCCCATATATTTGTATTGAGTGGAGTTTGCAACTAAAAAGAATCTTTCTGTTCACAACAAGCTAGGTGAAGGACGGCTTTCAAACACACTTATCTCTCAGAACTGAGCATGTGGAGAGACGTTCGTTTATTTAGCACAAAGAACGGGTTACAGGAAAAACTTTTACTTTGGTTTCTAAGACTCTTCCCTAGTGCCGGTTTGAAGTTCCTGCAGATTTCACTGTAATCCTGAGTTGGAGCTACTACATACCCATATATATGTATGGAGTGGAATTTGCAATTGAAAAGAAACTTTGTGTTCGCAACATATATATGTGAAGGACGGATTCACACACACGTACCTCTCAGAAATGAGCATTTGGAGAGATATTCGTTCATCTAGCACAAAGGGAACAGGTTGCAGGAGCAAATTTTTCTCTTTTTTTTCAGTCTGTTTCCAAGTTCCTGGTTGAAATACCTGCAGTTTTCACTGTAAACCAGAGTAGGTGCTTGTACCTCCCCTTATAAATGTATGAAGTGGAGTTTGCAACTGAAAAGGAACTTTGTGTTCTCAACAAGCTAGGTGAAGTACGGCTTTCACACACACTTATCTCTCAGAACTGAGCATGTATTGAGACGTTCGTTCATCTAGCACAAAGGGAACTGGTTGCAGGGGAAACTATTACTCTGGTTTCTCAGTCTGCTTCCTAGTGCCGGTTTGAACTTCCTGCAGTTATCACTGTAACTCCAAGTTGGGGATAGTAACTACCAATATATTTGTATGGAGTTTAGTTTACAACTAAAAACAATCTTTGTGTTCACAACAAGCTAGGTGAAGGACGGCTTTCACACACACTTATCTCTCAGAACTGAGCATGTGGAGAGACGTTCGTTCATCTAGCACAAACGGAACGGGTTGCAGGAGAAACTTTTACTCTGGTTTCTCAGTCTTTTTCCTAGTGCCGGTTTGAAGTTCCTGCAGTTTTCACTTTAAACCCGAGTTGGAGCAAGTACCTCCACATTGTTATGCATGGAATGGAGTTTGCAACTGAAAAAAACTTTGTGTTCCTAACAGGCTACTTGAAGGACGGCTTTAACACACACTTGTCTCTCAGAATTGAGCATGTGTAGAGACGTCCTTTCATCTAGCACAAAGGGAACGTGTTGCTGGTGAAACTTTTACTCTGGTTTCTCAGTCTTTTTCCTAGTGCCGGGTTGAAGTTCCTGAAATTTTCACTGTAACCACGAATTGGAGCTATTAACACCCCATATATTTTTAATGATTGGAATTTGCAACTAAAAAGAATCTTTGTGTTCAAAACAAGCTAGGTGAAGGACAGCTTTCACACACAGTTATCTCTCAGAATTGAGCATGGGTAGAGACGTTCGTTCATCTAGCACAAACGGAACGTGTTGCAGGAGAAACTTTTACTCTCCTTTCTCAGTCTGTTTCCTAGTGCCGGTTTGAAGTTCCTGCAGTTTTCACTGCAAACCCGAGTAGGAGCTAATACCTCCCCTTATATATGTATGAAGTGGAGTTTGCAACTGAAAAGGAACTGTGTTTTCCCAACAAGATAGGTGAAGGACGGCTTTCACACGCACTTATCTCTCAGAACTGAGCATGTGGAGCGACGTTCCTTCATCTAGAACAAAGGGATCGGGTTGCAGGAGAAACTTTTACTCTGGTTTCTAAGTCTGTTTCCAAGTGCCGGTTTGAATTTCCTGCAGTTTTCACTGTAAAAACGAGTTGGAGCTAGTTCCCCCCCATATATATGTATGGAGTGGTGTTAACAACTGAAAAGAAACTTTGTTTTCCCAACGAGCTAGATGAAGTATGGTTTTCACACACACTTATCTCTCAGAACAGAGCATGTGGAGAGACTTTCGTTCATCTAGCACAAAGGGAACTGTTTGCAGGGGTAACTTTTACTCTAGATTCTCAGTCTATTTTCTAGTGCCGGTTTTTAATTCCTGCAGTTTTCATTGTAAACCGAGTTTGAGCAAGTACCTCCCTATATATATGTATGGAGTTGAGTTGGCAACTGAAAAGAATCTTTCTTTCCCAAAAAGCTAGGTGAAGGACTGCTTTCACTCACACTTATCTCTGAGAACTGAGCATGTGGAGAGACGTTCGTTCATCTAGCACAAATTGAAAGGGTTGCAGGAGAAACTTTTACTCTGGTTTCTCAGTCAGTTTCCTAGTGCCTGTTTGAAGTTCCTGCTGTTTTCACTTTATACCAGATTTTAGCTAGTACTTCCCCTTATATATGTATGGATTGGAGTTTACAAATGAAAAGAAACTTTCTGCTCCTAACAATCTAGGTGAAGGACGGCTTTCACACACAATTAACTCTCAGAAGTGAGCATGTGAAGAGACGTTCGTTCATCTAGTTCAAAGGGATCGTGTTGCTGGAGAAAATTTGACTCTGGTTTCTAAGTCTCTTTCCTAGTGCCAGTTTGAAATTCCTGCACTTTTCACTGTAATACCGACTTGGAGCTAGTACATTCCCATATATTTTTATGGGGTGGAGTTTGCAACTAAAAAGAATCTTTGTGTTCACAACAAGCTAGGTGAAGGAGGGCTTTCACACACACTTATTTCTCATAACTGAGCATGTGGAGAGACGTTCGTTCATCTAGCACAATGGGAACGGTTTGCAGAAGAAACTTTTACTCTGCTTTCTCAGTCTGTTTCCTAGTGACGGTTTGAAGTTCCTGCAGTTTTCACTTTAAACCCGAGTAGGAGCTAGTACCTCCCCTTATATATTTATGAAGTGGAGTTTGCAACTGAAAAGAAACTCTGTGTTCCCAACAAGCTAGGTGAAGGACGGCTTTCACACACACTTATCTCTCAGAACTGAGCATGTGGAGAGACGTTCGTTCATCTAGCACATAGGAATTGGTTGCAGGGGAAATTTTTACTCTGGTTTCTCAGTATGATTCTTATTGCCGGTTTGAAATTCCTGCAGATTTCATTTTATACCCGTGTTGGTGCAAGTACCTCCCCATATATATGTATGGAGTGGAGATAGTAACTGAAAAGAATCTTTCTTTCCCAAAAAGCTAGGTGAAGGACGGCTTTCACACACACTTATCTGTCAGAACTGAGCATGTGGAGAGACGTTCATTCATCTAGCACAAAGGGACGGTGTTGCAGGAGAAACTTTTACACTGGTTTCTCAGTCAGATTCCTGCAGACGGTTTGAAGTACCTGTGGTTATCACTTTATACCAGATTTTTAGCTAGAACTTCCCCTTATATATTATGGATTGGAGTTTACAACTGAAAAGAAACTTTGTATTTCCAACAATCTAGGTGAACGACGGCATTCACACACAATTAACTCTCAGAAGTGAGCATGTGAATAGTCGTTCGTTCATCTAGCACAAAAAGAACGGATTGCAGGAGAAACTTTTACTCTGGTTTCTCAGTCTGTTTCCTAGTGCCGGTTTGAAATTCCTTCAGTTTTCATTGTAAACCCGTGTTGGAGCCAGTACCTCCCCATATTTATGCATGGAGTTGAGTTTGCAAATGAAAAGAATCATTTTTTCCCAAAAACCTAGTTGAAGGATGGCTTTCACACACAATTAACTCTCAAAAGTGAGCATGTGAAGAGACTTTCGTTCATCTACCACAAAAGGAACGGTGTGCAGGGGAAAATTTTACTCTGTTTTCTCAGTCTGTTTCCTAGTGAAGTTTTGAATTTCCTGCAGTATTCACTGTAAATAATAGTTGGAGCTAGTACCTCCCCATATACTTGTATGGAGTGGAGTTTGCAACTGAAAAGAACTTTGTGTTCCCAAAAAGCAAGTTTAAGGATGGCTTTCACACACACTTTTCTCTCAGAACTGAGCATGTGGAGAGAATTTCATTCATCTAGTTCAAAGGGAACGGGTTGCAGGAGAAACTTTTACTCTGGTTTCTAAGTCTCTTTCCTAGTGCCAGTTTGAAATTCCTGCATTTTTCACTGTAATCCCGAGTTGGAGCTAGTACCTACCCATATATGTATGGAGTGGACTTTGCAACTGAAAAGAACTTTGTGTTCCCAAAAACCTAGTTGAAGGACGGCCTTCACACACAATTATCTCTCAGAACTGAGCATTTGGAGAGACGTTCGTTTATTTAGCACAAAGAACGGGTTACAGGAAAAACTTTTACTTTGGTTTCTAAGACTCTTCCCTAGTGCCGGTTTGAAGTTCCTGCAGATTTCACTGTAATCCTGAGGTGGAGCTACTACATACCCATATATATGTATGGAGTGGAATTTGCAATTGAAAAGAAACTTTGTGTTCGCAACATATATATGTGAAGGACGGATTCACACACACGTACCTCTCAGAAATGAGCATGTGGAGAGATGTTCGTTCATCTAGCACAAAGGGAACAGGTTGCAGGAGCAAATTTTTCTCTTTTTTTTCAGTCTGTTTCCAAGTTCCTGGTTGAAATACCTGCAGTTTTCACTGTAAACCAGAGTAGGTGCTTGTACCTCCCCTTATAAATGTATGAAGTGGAGTTTGCAACTGAAAAGGAACTTTGTGTTCTCAACAAGCTAGGTGAACTACGGCTTTCACACACACTTATCTCTCAGAACTGAGCATGTGGTGAGACTTTCGTTCATCTAGCACAAAGGGAACTGGTTGCAGGGGAAACTATTACTCTGGTTTCTCAGTCTGTTTCCTAGTGCCGGTTTGAACTTCCTGCAGTTTTCACTGTAACTCCAAGTTGGGGATAGTAACTACCAATATATTTGTATGGAGTTTAGTTTACAACTAAAAATAATCTTTGTGTTCCCAACAGGCTAGGTGAAGGACGGCTTTCACACACAATTATCTCTCAAAACTGAGCATGTGGAGAGACGTTCGTTTATCTAGCACAAAGGGATCGGGTTGCAGGAGAAACTTTTACTCTGGTTTCTCAGTCTTTTTCCTAGTGCCGGTTTGAAGTTCCTGCAGTTTTCACTTTAAACCCGAGTTGGAGCAAGTACCTCCACATTGTTATGCATGGAATGGAGTTTGCAACTGAAAAAAACTTTGTGTTCCTAACAGGCTACTTGAAGGACGGCTTTAACACACTCTTGTCTCTCAGAATTGAGCATGTGTAGAGACGTCCTTTCATCTAGCAAAAAGGGAACGTGTTGCTGGAGAAACTTTTACTCTGGTTTCTCAGTCTTTTTCCTAGTGCCGGGTTGAAGTTCCTGAAATTTTCACTGTAACCCCGAATTGGAGCTATTAACACCCCATATACTTTTAATGATTGGAATTTGCAACTAAAAAGAATCTTTGTGTTCAAAACAAGCTAGGTGAAGGACAGCTTTCACACACAGTTATCTCTCAGAATTGAGCATGGGGAGAGACGTTCGTTCATCTAGTACAAACGGAACGTGTTGCAGGAGAAACTTTTACTCTCCTTTCTCAGTCTGTTTCCTAGTGCCGGTTTGAAGTTCCTGCAGTTTTCACTGCAAACCCGAGTAGGAGCTAATACCTCCCCTTATATATGTATGAAGTGGAGTTTGCAACTGAAAAGGAACTGTGTTTTCCCAACAAGATAGGTGAAGGACGGCTTTCACACGCACTTATCTCTCAGAACTGAGCATGTGGAGCGACGTTCCTTCATCTAGAACAAAGGGATCGGGTTGCAGGAGAAACTTTTACTCTGGTTTCTAAGTCTGTTTCCAAGTGCCGGTTTGAATTTCCTGCAGTTTTCACTGTAAAAACGAGTTGGAGCTAGTTCCCCCCCATATGTATGTATGGAGTGGTGTTAACAACTGAAAAGAAACTTTGTTTTCCCAACAAGCTAGATGAAGTATGGTTTTCACACACACTTATCTCTCAGAACAGAGCATGTGGAGAGACTTTCGTTCATCTAGCACAAAGGGAACTGATTGCAGGGGTAACTTTTACTCTAGATTCTCAGTCTATTTTCTAGTGCCGGTTTGAAATTTCTGCTGTTTTCATTGTAAAACGAGTTTGAGCAAGTACCTCCCTATATATATGTATGGAGTTGAGTTGGCAACTGAAAAGAATCTTTCTTTCCCAAAAAGCTAGGTGAAGGACTGCTTTCACACACACTTATCTCTGAGAACTAAGCATGTGGGGAGACGTTCGTTCATCTAGCACAAATTGAAAGGTTTGCAGGAGAAACTTTTACTCTGGTTTCTCAGTCAGTTTCCTAGTGCCTGTTTGAAGTTCCTGCAGTTTTCACTTTAAACCCGAGTAGGAGCTAGTACCTCCCCTTATATATGTATGGATTGGAGTTTACAAATGAAAAGAAACTTTCTGCTCCCAACAATGTAGGTGAAGGAAGGCTTTCACACACAATTAACTCTCAGAAGTGAGCATGTGAAGAGACGTTCGTTCATCTAGTACAAAGGGATCGTGTTGCTGGAGAAAATTTGACTCTGGTTTCTAAGTCTCTTTCCTAGTGCCAGTTTGAAATTCCTGCACTTTTCACTGTAATACCGACTTGGAACTAGTACATTCCCATATATTTTTATGGGGTTGAGTTTGCAACTAAAAAGAATCTTTGTGTTCACAACAAGCTAGGTGAAGGAGGGCTTTCACACACACTTATTTCTCATAACTGAGTATGTGGAGAGACGTTCGTTCATCTAGCAAAATTGGAACGGGTTGCAGAAGAAACTTTTACTCTGCTTTCTCAGTCTGTTTCCTAGTGACGGTTTGAAGTTCCTGCAGTTTTCACTTTAAACCCGAGTAGGAGCTAGTACCTCCCCTTATATATTATGAAGTGGAGTTTGCAACTGAAAAGGAACTTTTTGTTCCCAACATGCTAGGTGAAGGCCGGCTTTCACACACACTTATCTCTCAGAACTGAGCATGTGGAGAGACGTTCGTTCATCTAGCACATAGGAATTGGTTGCAGGGGAAATTTTTACTCTGGTTTCTCAGTATGATTCTTATTGCCGGTTTGAAATTCCTGCAGATTTCATTTTAAACCCGTGTTGGTGCAAATACTTCCCCATATATATGTATGGAGTGGAGATAGTAACTGAAAAGAATCTTTTGTTCCCAAAAATCTAGGTGAAGGACGGCTTTCACACACACTTATCTGTCAGAACTGAGCATGTGGAGAGACGTTCATTCATCTAGCACAAAGGGACGGGGTTGCAGGAGAAACTTTTACACTGGTTTCTCAGTCAGATTCCTGCAGACGGTTTGAAGTACCTGTGGTTTTCACTTTATACCAGATTTGGAGCTAGAACTTCCCCTTATATATTATGGATTGGAGTTTACAACTGAAAAGAAACTTTGTATTTCCAACACTCTAGATGAACGACGGCTTTCACACACAATTAACTCTCAGAAGTGAGCATGTGAATAGTCGTTCGTTCATCTAGCACAAAAAGAACGGATTGCAGGAGAAACTTTTACTCAGGTTTCTCAGTCTGTTTCCTAGTGCCGGTTTGAAATTCCTTCAGTTTTCATTGTAAACCCGTGTTGGAGCCAGTACCTCCCCATATTTATGCATGGAGTTGAGTTTGCAAATGAAAAGAATCATTTTTTCCCAAAAACCTAGTTGAAGGATGGCTTTCACACACAATTAACTCTCAAAAGTGAGCATGTGAAGAGACTTTCGTTCATCTACCACAAAAGGAACGGTGTGCAGGAGAAAATTTTACTCTGTTTTCTCAGTCTGTTTCCTAGTGAAGTTTTGAATTTCCTGCAGTATTCACTGTAAATAATAGTTGGAGCTAGTACCTCCCCATATATTTGTATGGAGTGGAGTTTGCAACTGAAAAGAATCTTTGTGTTCCCAACAAGCTAGCTGAAGGACGCCTTTCACACACACTTTTCTCTCAGAACTGTGCATGTGAAGAGAAGTTCATTCATCTAGTTCAAAGGGAACGAGTTGCAGGAGAAACTTTTACTCTGGTTTCTAAGTCTCTTTCCTAGTGCCAGTTTGAAATTCCTGCATTTTTCACTGTAATGCCGAGTTGGAGCTAGTACCTACCCATATATATGTATGGAGTGGAATTTGCAACAAAAAGAACTTTGTGTTCCCAAAAACCTAGTTGAAGGACGGCCTTCACACACAATTATCTCTCAGAACTGAGCATTTGGAGAGAGGTTCGTTCATCTAGCACAAAGTGAACTGGTTGCAGGGGAAACTTTTTCTGTGGTTTCTCATTCTGTTTCCTAGTACGGTTGGAGGTTTCTGCAGTTTTCACTGTAGAAGCGAGTTGGAGCTAGTATCTCCCCATATATATGTATGGAGTAGAGTTTCCAACTGAAAAGAAATTTTGTGTTCCCATCAAGCTAAGTGAAGTACGGCTTTCACACACACATATATCTCAGAACTGAGCATGGGGAGAAACGTTCGTTCATCTAGCACAAAGGGAAAGTTTTTCAAGATAAACTATTACTCTGGTTTCTCAGATTGTTTCCTAGTGCCGGTTTGAAGTTCCTTCAGTTTTCATTGTAAACCCGTGTTGGAGCCAGTACCACCCCCATATTTATGTGTGGAGTTGAGTTTGCAAATAAAAAGAATCTTTTTTCCCAAAAAGCTAGTTGAAGGACGGATTTCACATACAATTAACTCTCAAAAGAGAGCATGTGAAGAGACTTTCGTTCATCTACCACAAAAGGAACGGAGTGCAGGAGAAAATTTTACTCTGTTTTCTCAGTCTGTTTCCTAGTGTAGTTTTGAATTTCCTGCAGTATTCACTGTAAATAATAGTTGGAGCTTGTACCTCCCCATATGTTTGTATGGAGTGGAGTTTGCAACTGAAAAGAATATTTGTGTTCCCAACAAGCTAGGTGAAGGATGCCTTTCACACACACTTTTCTCTCAGAAGAGTGCATGTGGAGAGAAGTTCATTCATCTAGTTCAAAGGGAACGGGTTGCTGGAGAAAACTTGACCCTGGTTTCTAAGTCTCTTTCCTAGTGCCAGCTTGAAATTCCTACAATTTTCACTGTAATACAGATTTGGAGCTAGTACATTCCCATGTATTTTTATGGGGTGGAGTTTGCAACTAAAAAGAATCTTTGTGTTCACAACAAGCTAGGTGAAGGAGGGCTTTCACACACAATTATTTCTCAGAACTGAGCATGTGGAGAGACGTTCGTTCATCTAGCACAAATGGAACGGGTTGCAGGAGAAACTTTTACACTGGTTTCTCAGTCAGTTTCCTGTAGCCGGTATGAAGTACCTGTGGTTTTCACTTTATAACAGATTTGGAGCTAGTACTTCCCCATATATATTATGGATTGGAGTTTACAACTGAAAAAAAACTTTGTATTCCCAACAATCTAGGTGAAGGACGACTTACACACACACTTATTTCTCAGAACTGAGCATGTCGAGAGACGTTCGTTCATCTAGCACAAAGAGAACGGGTTGCAGGAGAAACTTTTACTCTGGTTTCTCAGTCTTTTTCCAAGTGCCGGTTTGAAGTTCCTGCAGTTTTCACTGTAAAACCGTGTTGGAGCTACTACACCCCCATATATATGTATGGAGTGGAGTTTGCAAATGAAAAGAAACTTTGTTTTCCCAACAAGCTAGATGAATTTTGGTTTTCACACACACTTATCTCTCAGAACTGAGCATGTGGAGAGACGTTTTTCATCCAGCACAATGGGATCTCGTTGGAGGGGAAACTTTTACTCTTGTCTCTCAGTCTGTTTCCTAGTGCCGGTTTGAATTTCCTGCAGTATTCACTGTAATTCAAGTTCTAGATATTAACACCCCATATATTTTTATGGAGTGGAGTTTGCAATGAAAAAGAATCTTTGTGTTCACAACAAGCTAGTTGAAGGACGGCTTTCACACACACTTATATCTCAGAACTGAGCATGTGGAGCGAAGTTCGTCCATCTAGCACAATGGGAAAGGGTTGCAGGAGAAACATTTACTCTTGTCTCAGTCTGTTTCCTAGTGCCGGTTTGAAGTTCCTGCAGTTTTCACTGTAACCCCGAGTTTGACCTATTAACACCCCATATATTTTTAATGATTGGAATTTGCAACTAAAAAGAATCTTTGTGTTCACAACAAGCTAGGTGAAGGACAGCTTTCACACACAATTATCTTTCAGAACTGAGCATGTGTAGAGACGTTCGTTCATCTACCACAAAGGGAACGGATTGCAGGGGAAACTTTTACTCTGCTTTCTCTGTCTGATTCCTAGTGCCGGTTTGAAGTTCCTGCAGTTTTCACTGAAAACCCGAGTAGGAGCTAGTACCTCCCCTTATAATGTATGAAGTGGAGTTTGCAACTGAATAGGAACTGTGTTTTCCCATCAAGATAGGTGAAGGACGGCTTTCACACACACTTATCTCTCAGAACAGAGCATGTGGAGAGACTTTCGTTCATCTAGCACAAAGGGAACTGATTGCAGGTGTAACTTTTACTATAGTTTCTCAGTCTATTTTATAGTGCCGGTTTGAAATTTCTGCAGTTTTCATTGTAAACCGTGTTTGAGCAAGTACCTCCCTATATAAATGTATGGAGTTGAGTTGGCAACTGAAAAGAATCTTTCTTTCCCAAAAAGCTAGGTGAAGGACTGCTTTCACACACACTTATCTCTGAGAACTGAGCATGTGGAGAGACGTTCGTTCATCTAGCACAAAAGGAACGGTTTGCAGGAGAAACTTTACTCTGGTTTCTCAGTCAGTTTCCAAGTGCCGGTTTGAAGTTCCCGCAGTTTTCACTTTATACCAGATTTTTAGCTAATACTTCCCCTTATATATGTATGGATTGGAGTTTACAAATGAAAAGAAACTTTCTGCTCCCAACAATCTAGGTGAAGGACGGCTTTCACACACAATTAACTCTCAGAAGTGAGCATGTGAAGATACGTTCGTTCATCTAGTTCAAAGGGATCGTGTTGCTGGAGAAAATTTGACTCTGGTTTCTAAGTCTCTTTCCTAGTGCCAGTTTGAAATTCCTGCACTTTTCACTGTAATACCGACTTGGAGCTAGTACATTCCCATATATTTTTATGGGGTGGAGTTTGCAACTAAAAAGAATCTTTGTGTTCACAACAAGCTAGGTGAAGGAGGGCTTTCACACACACTTATTTCTCATAACTGAGCATGTGGAGAGACGTTCGTTCATCTAGCACAATGGGAACGGGTTGCAGAAGAAACTTTTACTCTGCTTTCTCAGTCTGTTTCCTAGTGACGGTTTGAAGTTCCTGCAGTTTTCACTTTAAACCCGAGTAGGAGCTAGTACCTCCCCTTATATATTTAAGAAGTGGAGTTTGCCAATGAAAAGGAACTTTTTGTTCCCAACAAGCTAGGTGAAGGACGGCTTTCACACACACTTATCTCTCAGAACTGAGCATGTGGAGAGACGTTCGTTCATCTAGCACATAGGAATTGGTTGCAGGGGAAATTTTTACTCTGGTTTCTCAGTATGATTCCTATTGCCGGTTTGAAATTCCTGCAGATTTCATTTTAAATCCGTGTTAGTGCTAGTACCTCCCCATATATATGTATGGAGTGGAGATAGTAACTGAAAAGAATCTTTCTTTCCCAAAAAGCTAGGTGAAGTACGGCTTTCACACACACTTATCTGTCAGAACTGAGCATGTGGAGAGACGTTCATTCATCTAGCACAAAGGGACGGGGTTGCAGGAGAAACTTTTACGCTGGTTTCTCAGTCAGATTCCTGCAGACGGTTTGAAGTACCTGTGGTTTTCACTTTATACCAGATTTGGAGCTAGAACTTCCCCTTATATATTATGGATTGGAGTTTACAACTGAAAAGAAACTTTGTATTTCCAACAATGTAGGTGAACGACGGCTTTCACACACAATTAACTCTCAGAAGTGAGCATGTGAAGAGTCGTTCTTTCATCTAGCACAAAAGGAACGGATTGCAGGGGAAACATTTACACTGGTTTAAAAGTCTCTTTCCTAGTGCCAGTTTGAAATTCCTGAATTTTTCACTGTAATCCCGAGTTGGAGCTAGTACCTACCCATATATATGTATGGAGTGGAATTTGCAACTGAAAAGAACTTTGTGTTCCCAGAAACCTAGTTGAAGGACGGCCTTCACACACAATTATCTCTCAGAACTGAGCATTTGGAGAGACGTTCGTTTATTTAGCACAAAGAAAGGGTTACAGGAAAAACTTTTACTTTGGTTTCTAAGACTCTTCCCTAGTGCCGGTTTGAAGTTCCTGCAGATTTCACTGTAATCCTGAGTTGGAGCTACTACATACCCATATATATGTATGGAGTGGAATTTGCAATTGAAAAGAAACTTTGTGTTCGCAACATATATATGTGAAGGACGGATTCACACACACGTACCTCTCAGAAATGAGCATGTGGAGAGATGTTCGTTCATCTAGCACAAAGGGAACAGATTGCAGGAACAAATTTTTCTCTTTTTTTTCAGTCTGTTTCCAAGTTCCTGGTTGAAATACCTGCAGTTTTCACTGTAAACCAGAGTAGGTGCTTGTACCTCCCCTTATAAATGTATGAAGTGGAGTTTGCAACTGAAAAGGAACTTTGTGTTCTCAACAAGCTAGGTGAAGTACGGCTTTCACACACACTTATCTCTCAGAACTGAGCATGTGTTGAGACTTTCGTTCATCTAGCACAAAGGGAACTGGTTGCAGGGGAAACTATTACTCTGGTTTCTCAGTCTGTTTCCTAGTGCCGGTTTGAACTTCCTGCAGTTTTCACTGTAACTCTAAGTTGGGGATAGTAACTACCAATATATTTGTATGGAGTTTAGTTTACAACAAAAAACAATCTTGGTGTTCACAACAAGCTAGGTGAAGGACGGCTTTCACATACAATTATCTCTCAAAACTGGGCATGTGGAGAGACGTTCGTTCATCTAGCACAAAGGGATCGGGTTGCAGGAGAAACTTTTACTCTGGTTTCTCATTCTTTTTCCTAGTGCCGGTTTGAAGTTCCTGCAGTTTTCACTTTAAACCCGAGTTGGAGCAAGTACCTCCACATTGTTATGCATGGAATGGAGTTTGCAACTGAAAAAAACTTTGTGTTCCTAACAGGCTACTTGAAGGACGGCTTTAACACACACTTGTCTCTCAGAACTGGGCATGTGTAGAGACGTCCTTTCATCTAGCACAAAGGAAACGTGTTGCTGGAGAAACTTTTACTCTGGTTTCTCAGTCTTTTTCCTAGTGCCGGGTTAAAGTTCCTGAAATTTTCACTGGAACCCCGAATTGGAGCTATTAACACCCCATATATTTTTAATGATTGGAATTTGCAACTAAAAAGAATCATTGTGTTCAAAATAAGCTAGGTGAAGGACAGCTTTCACACACAGTTATCTCTCAGAATTGAGCATGGGGAGAGACGTTCGTTCATCTAGCACAAACGGAACGTGTTGCAGGAGAAACTTTTACTCTCCTTTCTCAGTCTGTTTCCTAGTGCCGGTTTGAAGTTCCTGCAGTTTTCACTTTATACCAGATTTTAGCTAGTACTTCCCCTTATATATGTATGGATTGGAGTTTACAAATGAAAAGAAACTTTCTGCTCCCAACAATCTAGGTGAAGGACGGCTTTCACACACAATTAACTCTCAGAAGTGAGCATGTGAAGAGACGTTCGTTCATCTACTTCAAAGGGATCGTGTTGGAGGAGAAAATTTGACTCTGGTTTCTAAGTCTCTTTCCTAGTGCCAGTTTGAAATTCCTGCACTTTTCACTGTAATACCGACTTGGAGCTAGTACATTCCCATATATTTTATGGGGTTGAGTTTGCAACTAAAAAGAATCTTTGTGTTCACAACAAGCTAGGTGAAGGAGGGCTTTCACACACATTTATTTCTCATAACTGAGCATGTGGAGAGACGTTCGTTCATCTAGCACAATGGGAACGGGTTGCAGAAGAAACTTTTACTCTGCTTTCTCAGTCTGTTTCCTAGTGACGGTTTGAAGTTCCTGCAGTTTTCACTTTAAACCCGAGTAGGAGCTAGTACTACCCCTTATATATTTATGAAGTGGAGTTTGCAACTGAAAAGGAACTTTTTGTTCCCAACATGCTAGGTGAAGGCCGGCTTTCACACACACTTATCTCTCAGAACTGAGCATGTGGAGAGACGTTCGTTCATCTAGCACATAGGAATTGGTTGCAGGGGAAATTTTTACTCTGGTTTCTCAGTAAGATTCTTATTGCCGGTTTGAAATTCCTGCAGATTTCATTTTAAACCCGTGTTGGTGCAAGTACCTCCCCATATATATGTATGGAGTGGAGATAGTAACTGAAAAGAATCTTTCTTTCCCAAAAAGCTAGGTGAAGGACGGCTTTCACACACACTTATCTGTCAGAACTGAGCATGTGGAGAGACGTTCATTCATCTAGCACAAAGGGACGGGGTTGCAGGAGAAACTTTTACTCTCCTTTCTCAGTCTGTTTCCTAGTGCCGGTTTGAAGTTCCTGCAGTTTTCACTGCAAACCCGAGTAGGAGCTTATACCTACCCTTATATATGTATGAAGTGGAGTTTGCAACTGAAAAGGAACTGTGTTTTCCCAACAAGATAGGTGAAGGACGGCTTTCACACGCACTTATCTCTCAGAACTGAGCATGTGGAGCGAGTTCCTTCATCTAGAACAAAGGGATCGGGTTGCAGAAGAAACTTTTACTCTGGTTTCTAAGTCTGTTTCCAAGTGCCGGTTTGAATTTCCTGCAGTTTTCACTGTAAAAACGAGTTGGAGCTGGTTCCCCCCCATATATATGTATGGAGTGGTGTTAACAACTGAAAAGAAACTTTGTTTTCCCAACAAGCTAGATGAAGTATGGTTTTCACACACACTTATTTCTCATAACTGAGCATGTGGAGAGACGTTCGTTCATCTAGCACAATGGGAACGGGTTGCAGAAGAAACTTTTACTCTGCTTTCTCAGTCTGTTTCCTAGTGACGGTTTGAAGTTCCTGCAGTTTTCACTTTAAACCCGAGTAGGAGCTAGTACTTCCCCTTATATATTTATGAAGTGGAGTTTGCAACTGAAAAGGAACTTTTTGTTCCCAACATGCTAGGTGAAGGCCGGCTTTCACACACACTTATCTCTCAGAACTGAGCATGTGGAGAGACGTTCGTTCATTTAGCACATAGGAATTGGTTGCAGGGGAAATTTTTACTCTGGTTTCTCAGTATGATTCTTATTGCCGGTTTGAAATTCCTGCAGATTTCATTTTAAACCCGTGTTGGTGCAAGTACCTCCCCATATATATGTATGGAGTGGAGATAGTAACTGAAAAGAATCTTTCTTTCCCAAAAAGCTAGGTGAAGGACGGCTTTCACACACACTTATCTGTCAGAACTGAGCATGTGGAGAGACGTTCATTCATCTAGCACAAAGGGATCGGGTTGCAGGAGAAACTTTTACTCTGGTTTCTCATTCTTTTTCCTAGTGCCGGTTTGAAGTTCCTGCAGTTTTCACTTTAAACCCGAGTTGGAGCAAGTACCTCCACATTGTTATGCATGGAATGGAGTTTGCAACTGAAAAAAACTTTGTGTTCCTAACAGGCTACTTGAAGGACGGCTTTAACACACACTTGTCTCTCAGAACTGGGCATGTGTAGAGACGTCCTTTCATCTAGCACAAAGGGAACGTTTTGCTGGAGAAACTTTTACTCTGGTTTCTCAGTCTTTTTCCTAGTGCCGGGTTAAAGTTCCTGAAATTTTCACTGGAACCCCGAATTGGAGCTATTAACACCCCATATATTTTTAATGATTGGAATTTGCAACTAAAAAGAATCATTGTGTTCAAAATAAGCTAGGTGAAGGCAGCTTTCACACACAGTTATCTCTCAGAATTGAGCATGGGGAGAGACGTTCGTTCATCTAGCACAAACGGAACGTGTTGCAGGAGAAACTTTTACTCTCCTTTCTCAGTCTGTTTCCTAGTGCCGGTTTGAAGTTCCTGCAGTTTTCACTTTATACCAGATTTTAGCTAGTACTTCCCCTTATATATGTATGGATTGGAGTTTACAAATGAAAAGAAACTTTCTGCTCCCAACAATCTAGGTGAAGGACGGCTTTCACACACAATTAACTCTCAGAAGTGAGCATGTGAAGAGACGTTCGTTCATCTACTTCAAAGGGATCGTGTTGGAGGAGAAAATTTGACTCTGGTTTCTAAGTCTCTTTCCTAGTGCCAGTTTGAAATTCCTGCACTTTTCACTGTAATACCGACTTGGAGCTAGTACATTCCCATATATTTTTATGGGGTTGAGTTTGCAACTAAAAAGAATCTTTGTGTTCACAACAAGCTAGGTGAAGGAGGGCTTTCACACACACTTATTTCTCATAACTGAGCATGTGGAGAGACGTTCGTTCATCTAGCACAATGGGAACGGGTTGCAGAAGAAACTTTTACTCTGCTTTCTCAGTCTGTTTCCTAGTGACGGTTTGAAGTTCCTGCAGTTTTCACTTTAAACCCGAGTAGGAGCTAGTACTACCCCTTATATATTTATGAAGTGGAGTTTGCAACTGAAAAGGAACTTTTTGTTCCCAACATGCTAGGTGAAGGCCGGCTTTCACACACACTTATCTCTCAGAACTGAGCATGTGGAGAGACGTTCGTTCATCTAGCACATAGGAATTGGTTGCAGGGGAAATTTTTACTCTGGTTTCTCAGTAAGATTCTTATTGCCGGTTTGAAATTCCTGCAGATTTCATTTTAAACCCGTGTTGGTGCAAGTACCTCCCCATATATATGTATGGAGTGGAGATAGTAACTGAAAAGAATCTTTCTTTCCCAAAAAGCTAGGTGAAGGACGGCTTTCACACACACTTATCTGTCAGAACTGAGCATGTGGAGAGACGTTCATTCATCTAGCACAAAGGGACGGGGTTGCAGGAGAAACTTTTACTCTGTTTTCTCAGTCTGTTTCCTAGTGAAGTTTTGAATTTCCTACAGTATTCACTGTAAATAATATTTGGAGCTAGTACCTACCCATATATTTGTATGGAGTGGAGTTTGCAACTGAAAAGAATCTTTGTGTTCCCAACAAGCTAGCTGAAGGACGCCTTTCACACACAATTTTCTCTCAGAACTGTGCATGTGGAGAGAAGTTCATTCATCTAGTTCAAAGGGAACGAGTTGCAGGAGAAACTTTTACTCTGGTTTCTAAGTCTCTTTCCTAGTGCCAGTTTGAAATTCCTGCATTTTTCACTGTAATCCCGAGTTGGAGCTAGTACCTACACATATATATGTATGGAGTGGAATTTGCAACTGAAAAGAACTTTGTGTTCCCAAAAACCTAGTTGAAGGACGGCCTTCACACACAATTATCTCTCAGAACTGAGCATTTGGAGAGAGGTTCGTTCATCTAGCACAAAGTGAACTGGTTGCAGGGGAAACTTTTTCTGTGGTTTCTCATTCTGTTTCCTAGTACGGTTGGAGGTTTCTGCAGTTTTCACTGTAGAAGCGAGTTGGAGCTAGTATCTCCCCATATATATGTATGGAGTAGAGTTTCCAACTGAAAAGAAATTTTGTGTTCCCATCAAGCTAAGTGAAGTACGGCTTTCACACACACTTATATCTCAGAACTGAGCATGGGGAGAAACGTTCGTTCATCTAGCACAAAGGGAAAGTTTTTCAAGATAAACTATTTCTCTGGTTTCTCAGATTGTTTCCTAGTGCCGGTTTGAAGTTCCTTCAGTTTTCATTGTAAACCCGTGTTGGAGCCAGTACCACCCCATATTTATGTGTGGAGTTGAGTTTGCAAATAAAAGGAATCTTTTTTCCCAAAAAGCTAGTTGAAGGACGGATTTCACATACAATTAACACTCAAAAGAGAGCATGTGAAGAGACTTTCGTTCATCTACCACAAAAGGAACGGAGTGCAGGTGAAAATTTTACTCTGTTTTCTCAGTCTGTTTCCTAGTGTAGTTTTGAATTTCCTGCAGTATTCACTGTAAATAATAGTTGGAGCTTGTACCTCCCCATATGTTTGTATGGAGTGGAGTTTGCAACTGAAAAGAATATTTGTGTTCCCAACAAGCTAGGTGAAGGATGCCTTTCACACACACTTTTCTCTCAGAAGAGTGCATGTGGAGAGAAGTTCATTCATCTAGTTCAAAAGGAACGGGTTGCTGGAGAAAAATTGACCCTGGTTTCTATGTCTCTTTCCTAGTGCCAGTTTGAAATTCCTGCACTTTTCACTGTAATACAGATTTGGAGCTAGTACATTCCCATATATTTTTATGGGGTGGAGTTTGCAACTAAAAAGAATCTTTGTGTTCACAACAAGCTAGGTGAAGGAGGGCTTTCACACACACTTACTTCTCAGAACTTAGCATTTGGAGAGACGTTCGTTCATCTAGCACAAATGGAACGGGTTGAAGGAGAAACTTTTACACTGGTTTTTCAGTCAGTTTCTTGTAGCCGGTATGAAGTACCTGTGGTTTTCACTTTATAACAGATTTGGAGCTAGTACTTCCCCTTATATATTATGGATTGGAGTTTACAACTGAAAAAAAACTTTGTATTCCCAACAATCTAGGTGAAGGACGACTTACACACACACTTATTTCTCAGAACTGAGCATGTCGAGAGACGTTCATCCATCTAGCACAAAGAGAACGGGTTGAAGGAGAAACTTTTACTCTGGTTTCTCAGTCTTTTTCCAAGTGCCGGTTTGAAGTTCCTGCAGTTTTCACTGTAAAACCGTGTTGGAGCTACTACACCCCCATATATATGTATGGAGTGGAGTTTGCAAATGAAAAGAAACTTTGTTTTCCCAACAAGCTAGATGAATTTTGGTTTTCACACACACTTATTTCTCAGAACTGAGCATGCGGAGAGACGTTTTTCATCCAGAACAATGGGATCTCGTTGGAGGGGAAACTTTTACTCTTGTCTATCAGTCTGTTTCCTAGTGCCGGTTTGAATTTCCTGCAGTATTCACTGTAACCCCGAGTTCTAGATATTAACACCCCATATATTTTTATGGAGTGGAGTTTGCAACTAAAAAGAATCTTTGTGTTCACAACAAGCTAGGTGAAGGAGAGCTTTCACACACAATTATCTTTCAGAACTGAGCATGTGGAGCGAAGTTCGTCCATCTAGCACAATGGGAAAGGGTTGCAGGAGAAACATTTACTCTTGTCTCAGTCTGTTTCCTAGTGCCGGTTTGAAGTTCCTGCAGTTTTCACTGTAACCCCGAGTTTGACCTATTAACACCCCATATATTTTTAATGATTGGAATTTGCAACTAAAAAGAATCTTTGTGTTCACAACAAGCTAGGTGAAGGACAGCTTTCACACACAATTATCTTTCAGAACTGAGCATGTGTAGAGACGTTCGTTCATCTAGCACAAAGGGAATGGATTGCAGGGGAAACTTTTACTCTGCTTTCTCTGTCTGATTCCTAGTGCCGGTTTGAAGTTCCTGCAGTTTTCACTGCAAACCCGAGTAGGAGCTAGTACCTCCCCTTATAATGTATGAAGTGGAGTTTGCAACTGAATAGGAACTGTGTTTTCCCATCAAGATAGGTGAAGGACGGCTTTCACACACACTTATCTCTCAGAATTGAGCATGTGGAGCGACGTTCCTTCATCTACTACAAAGGGATCGGGTTGCAGGAGAAACTTTTACTCTGGTTTCCAAGTCTGTTTCCAAGTGCCGGTTTGAATTTCCTGCAGTTTTCACTGTAAAAACGAGTTGCAGCTAGTACCCCCCCATATATATGTATGGAGTGGTCTTAGCAACTGAAAAGAAACTTTGTTTTCCCAACAAGCTAGATGAAGTATGGTTTTCACACACACTTATCTCTCAGAACAGAGCATGTGGAGAGACTTTCGTTCATCTAGCACAAAGGGAACTGATTGCAGGGGTAACTTTTACTCTAGATTCTCAGTCTATTTTCTAGTGCCGGTTTGAAATTCCTGCAGTTTTCATTGTAAACCGAGTTTGAGCAAGTACCTCCCTATATATATGTATGGAGTTGAGTTGGCAACTGAAAAGAATCTTTCTTTCCCAAAAAGCTTGGTGAAGGACTGCTTTAACACACACTTATCTCTGAGAACTAAGCATGTGGAGAGACGTTCGTTCATCTAGCACAAATTGAAAGCGTTGCAGGAGAAACTTTTACTCTGGTTTCTCAGTCAGTTTCCTAGTGCCTGTTTGAAGTTCCTGCAGTTTTCACTTTATACCAGATTTTACCTAGTACTTCCCCTTATATATGTATGGATTGGAGTTTACAAATGAAAAGAAACTTTCTGCTCCCAACAATCTAGGTGAAGGACGGCTTTCACACACAATTAACTCTCAGAAGTGAGCATGTGAAGAGACGTTCGTTCATCTAGTTCAAAGGGATCGTGTTGCTGGAGAAAATTTGACTCTGGTTTCTAAGTCTCTTTCCTAGTGCCAGTTTGAAGTTCCTGCACTTTTCACTGTAATACCGACTTGGAGCTAGTACATTCCCATATATTTTTATGGGGTTGAGTTTGCAACTAAAAAGAATCTTTGTGTTCACAACAAGCTAGGTGAAGGAGGGCTTTCACACACACTTATTTCTCATAACTGAGCATGTGGAGAGACGTTCGTTCATCTAGCACAATGGGAACGGGTTGCAGAAGAAACTTTTACTCTGCTTTCTCAGTCTGTTTCCTAGTGACGGTTTGAAGTTCCTGCAGTTTTCACTTTAAACCCGAGTAGGAGCTAGTACTTCCCCTTATATATTTATGAAGTGGAGTTTGCAACTGAAAAGGAACTTTTTGTTCCCAACATGCTAGGTGAAGGCCGGCTTTCACACACACTTATCTCTCAGAACTGAGCATGTGGAGAGACGTTCGTTCATCTAGCACATAGGAATTGGTTGCAGGGGAAATTTTTACTCTGGTTTCTCAGTAAGAATCTTATTGCCGGTTTGAAATTCCTGCAGATTTCATTTTAAACCCGTGTTGGTGCAAGTACCTCCCCATATATATGTATGGAGTGGAGATAGTAACTGAAAATAATCTTTCTTTCCCAAAAAGCTAGGTGAAGGACGGCTTTCACACACACTTATCTGTCAGAACTGAGCATGTGGAGAGACGTTCATTCATCTAGCACAAAGGGACGGGGTTGCAGGGGAAACTTTTACACTGGTTTCTCAGTCAGATTCATGCAGACGGTTTGAAGTACCTGTGGTTTTCACTTTATACCAGATTTGGAGCTAGTACTTCCCCTTATATATTATGGATTGGAGTTTACAACTGAAAAGAAACTTTGTATTTCCAACAATCTAGGAGAACGACGGCTTCCACACACAATTTTCTCTCAGAAGTGAGCATGTGAAGAGTCGTTCTTTCATCTAGCACAAAAGGAACGGATTGCAGGAGAAACTATTACTCCGGTTTCTCAGTCTGTTTCTTAGTGCCGGTTTGAAATTCCTTCAGTTTTCATTGTAAACCCGCTTTGGAGCCAGTACCTCCCCATATTTATGCATGAAGTTGAGTTTGCAAATGAAAAGAATCATTTTTTCCCAAAAACCTAGTTGAAGGATGGCTTTCACACACAATTAACTCTCAATTGTGAGCATGTGAAGAGACTTTCGTTCATCTACCAAAAAGGAACAGAGTGCAGGAGAAAATTTTACTCTGTTTTCTCAGTCTGTTTCCTAGTGATGTTTTGAATTTACTGCAGTATTCACTGTAAATAATTGTTGGAGCTTGTACCTCCCCATATATTTGTATGGAGTGGAGTTTGCAACTGAAAAGAATCTTTGTGTTCCCAACAAGCTAGCTGAAGGACGCCTTTCACACACACTTTTCTCTCAGAAGTGTGCATCTGGAGAGAAGTTCATTCATCTAGTTCAAAGGGAACAGGTTGCAGGAGAAACTTTTACTCTGGTTTCTAAGTCTCTTTCCTAGTTCCAGTTTGAAATTTCTGCATTTTTCACTGTAATCCTGAGTTGGAGCTTGTACCTACCCATATATATGTATGGAGTGGAATTTGCAACTGAAAAGAACTTTGTGTTCCCAAAAACCTAGTTGAAGGACGGCCTTCACACACACTTATCTCTCAGAACAGAGCATGTGGAGAGACTTTCGTTCATCTAGCACAAAGGGAACTGATTGCAGGGGTAACTTTTACTCTAGATTCTCTGTCTATTTTCTAGTGCCGGTTTGAAATTCCTGCAGTTTTCATTGTAAACCGAGTTTGAGCAAGTACCTCCCTATATATATGTATGGAGTTGAGTTGGCAACTGAAAAGAATCTTTCTTTCCCAAAAAGCTAGGTGAAGGACTGCTTTCACACACAATTATCTCTGAGAACTAAGCATGTGGAGAGACGTTCGTTCATCTAGCACAAATTGAAAGCGTTGCAGGAGAAACTTTTACTCTGGTTTCTCAGTCAGTTTCCTAGTGCCTGTTTGAAGTTCCTGGTATTTTCACTTTATACCAGATTTTACCTAGTACTTCCCCTTATATATGTATGGATTGGAGTTTACAAATGAAAAGAAACTTTCTGCTCCCAACAATCTAGGTGAAGGACGGCTTTCACACACAATTAACTCTCAGAAGTGAGCATGTGAAGAGACGTTCGTTCATCTAGTTCAAAGGGATCGTGTTGCTGGAGAAAATTTGACTCTGGTTTCTAAGTCTCTTTCCTAGTGCCAGTTTGAAATTCCTGCACTTTTCACTGTAATACCGACTTCGAGCTAGTACCTACCCATATATATGTATGGAGTGGTCTTTGCAACTGAAAAGAACTTTGTGTTCCCAAAAACCTAGTTGAAGGACGGCCTTCACACACAATTATCTCTCAGAACTGAGCATTTGGAGAGAGGTTCGTTCATCTAGCACAAAGTGAACTGGTTGCAGGGGAAACTTTTTCTGTGGTTTCTCATTCTGTTTCCTAGTACGGTTGGAGGTTTCTGCAGTTTTCACTGTAGAAGCGAGTTGGAGCTAGTATCTCCCCATATATATGTATGGAGTAGAGTTTCCAACTGAAAAGAAATTTTGTGTTCCCATCAAGCTAAGTGAAGTACGGCTTTCACACACACTTATATCTCAGAACTGAGCATGTGGAGAAACGTTCGTTCATCTAGCACAAAGGGAAAGTTTTTCAAGATAAACTATTACTCTGGTTTCTCAGATTGTTTCCTAGTGCCGGTTTGAAGTTCCTTCAGTTTTCATTGTAAACCCGTGTTGGAGCCAGTACCACCCCATATTTATGTGTGGAGTTGAGTTTGCAAATAAAAAGAATCTTTTTTCCCAAAAAGCTAGTTGAAGGACGGATTTCACATACAATTAACTCTCAAAAGTGAGCATGTGAAGAGACTTTCGTTCATCTACCACAAAAGGAACGGAGTGCAGGAGAAAATTTTACTCTGTTTTCTCAGTCTGTTTCCTAGTGTAGTTTGAATTTCCTGCAGTATTCACTGTAAATAATAGTTGGAGCTTGTACCTCCCCATATGTTTGTATGGAGTGGAGTTTGCAACTGAAAAGAATATTTGTGTTCCCAACATGCTAGGTGAAGGATGCCTTTCACACACACTTTTCTCTCAGAAGACTGCATGTGGAGAGAAGTTCGTTCATCTAGTTCAAAGGGAACGGGTTGCTGGAGAAAACTTGACTCTGGTTTCTAAGTCTCTTTCCTAGTGCCAGTTTGAAATTCCTACACTTTTCACTGTAATACAGATTTGGAGCTAGTACATTCCCATATATTTTTATGGGGTGGAGTTTGCAACTAAAAAGAATCTTTGTGTTCACAACAAGCTAGGTGAAGGAGGGCTTTCACACACACTTTTTTCTCCGAACTGAGCATGTGGAGAGACGTTCGTTCATCTAGCACAAATGGAACGGTTTTGCAGGAGAAACTTTTACACTGGTTTCTCAGTCAGTTTCCTGTAGCCGGTATGAAGTACCTGTGGTTTTCACTTTATAACAGATTTGGAGCTAGTACTTCCCCTTATATATTATGGATTGGAGTTTACAACTGAAAAAAAACTTTGTATTCCCAACAATCTAGGTGAAGGACGTCTTTCACACACACTTATTTCTCAGAACTGAGCATGTCGAGAGACGTTCGTTCATCTAGCACAAAGAGAATGGGTTGAAGGAGAAACTTTTACTCTGGTTTCTCAGTCTTTTTCCAAGTGCCGGTTTGAAGTTCCTGCAGTTTTCACTGTAAAACCGTGTTGGAGCTACTACACTCCCATATATATGTATGGAGTGGAGTTTGCAAATGAAAAGAAACTTTGTTTTCCCAACAAGCTAGATGAATTTTGGTTTTCACACACACTTATCTCTCAGAACTGACCGTGCGGAGAGACGTTCTTTCATCCAGCACAATGGGATCTCGTTGGAGGGGATACTTTTACTCTTGTCTCTCAGTCTGTTTCCTAGTGCCGGTTTGAATTTCCTGCAGTATTCAATGTAACCCCGAGTTCTAGATATTAACACCCCATATATTTTTATGGAGTGGAGTTTGCAATGAAAAAGAATCTTTGTGTTCACAACAAGCTAGGTGAAGGACGGCTTTCACACACACTTATCTCTCAGAACTGAGCATGTGGAGTGAAGTTCGTCCATCTAGCACAAAGGGAAAGGGTTGCAGGAGAAACATTTACTCTTGTCTCAGTCTCTTTCCTAGTGCCGGTTTGAAGTTCCTGCAGTTTTCACTTTAACCCCGAGTTGGAGCTACTAACACCCCATATATTTTAATGATTCGAATTTGCAACTAAAAAGAATCTTTGTGTTCACAACAAGCTAGGTGAAGGACAGCTTTCACTCACAATTATCTTTCAGAACTGAGCATGTGTAGAGACGTTCGTTCATCTAGCACAAAAGGAACGGATTGCAGGGGAAACTATTACTCTGCTTTCTCTGTTTCCTAGTGCCGGTTTGAAGTTCCTGCAGTTTTCACTGTAAAACCGTGTTGGAGCTACTACACTCCCATATATATGTATGGAGTGGAGTTTGCAAATGAAAAGAAACTTTGTTTTCCCAACAAGCTAGATGAATTTTGGTTTTCACACACACTTATCTCTCAGAACTGACCGTGCGGAGAGACGTTCTTTCATCCAGCACAATGGGATCTCGTTGGAGGGGATACTTTTACTCTTGTTTCTCAGTCTGTTTCCTAGTGCCGGTTTGAATTTCCTGCAGTATTCACTGTAACCCCGAGTTCTATATATTAACACCCCATATATTTTTATGGAGTGGAGTTTGCAATGAAAAAGAATCTTTGTGTTCACAACAAGCTAGGTGAAGGACGGCTTTCACACACACTTATCTCTCAGAACTGAGCATGTGGAGAGACTTTCGTTCATCTAGCACAAAGGGAACTGATTGCAGGGGTAACTTTTACTCTAGTTTCTCAGTCTATTTTCTAGTGCCGGTTTGAAATTCCTGCAGTTTTCATTGTAAACCGTGTTTGAGCAAGTACCTCCCTATATATATGTATGGAGTTTAGTTGGCAACTGAAAAGAATCTTTCTTTCCCAAAAAGCTAGGTGAAGGACTGCTTTCACACACACTTATCTCTGAGAACTGAGCATATGGAGAGACGTTCATTCATCTAGCACAAAAGGAACGGTTTGCATGAGAAACTTTTACTCCGGTTTCTCAGTCAGTTTCCAAGTGCCGGTTTGAAGTTCCTGGTATTTTCACTTTATACCAGATTTTTGCTAATACTTCCCCTTATATATCTATGGATTGGAGTTTACAAATGAAAAGAAACTTTCTGCTCCCAACAATCTAGGTGAAGGAAGGCTTTCACACACAATTAACTCTCAAAAGTGAGCATGTGAAGAGACGTTCGTTCATCTAGTTCAAAGGGATCGTGTTGGTGGAGAAAATTTGACTCTGGTTTCTAAGTCTCTTTCCTAGTGCCAGTTTGAAATTCCTGCACTTTTCACTGTAATACCGACTTGGAACTAGTACATTCCCATATATTTTTATGGGGTGGAGTTTGCAACTAAAAAGAATCTTTGTGTTCACAACAAGCTAGGTGAAGGAGGGCTTTCACACACACTTATTTCTCATAACTGAGCATGTGGAGAGACGTTCGTTCATCTAGCAAAATGGGAACGGGTTGCAGAAGAAACTTTTACTCTGCTTTCTCAGTCTGTTTCCTAGTGACGGTTTGAAGTTCCTGCAGTTTTCACTTTAAACCCGAGTAGGAGCTAGTACCTCCCCTTATATATTTATGAAGTGGAGTTTGCAACTGAATAGGAACTTTTTGTTCCCAACATGCTAGGTGAAGGCCGGCTTTCACACACACTTATCTCTCAGAACTGAGCATGTGGAGAGACGTTCGTTCATCTAGCACATAGGAATTGGTTGCAGGGGAAATTTTTACTCTGGTTTCTCAATATGATTCCTATTGCCGGTTTGAAATTCCTGCAGATTTCATTTTAAATCCGTGTTAGTGCAAGTACCTCCCCATATATATATATGGAGTGGAGATAGTAATTGAAAAGAATCTTTCTTTCCCAAAAAGCTAGGTGAAGGACGGCTTTCACACACACTTATCTGTCAGAACTGAGCATGTGGAGAGACGTTCATTCATCTAGCACAAAGGGACGGGGTTGCAGGGGAAACTTTTACACTGGTTTCTCAGTCAGATTCCTGCAGACGGTTTGAAGTACCTGTGGTTTTCACTTTATACCAGATTTGGAGCTAGTACTTCCCCTTATATATTATGGATTGGAGTTTACAACTGAAAAGAAACTTTGTATTTCCAACAATCTAGGAGAACGACGGCTTCCACACACAATTTTCTCTCAGAAGTGAGCATGTGAAGAGTCGTTCTTTCATCTAGCACAAAAGGAACGGATTGCAGGAGAAACTTTTACTCTGGTTTCTCAGTCAGTTTCCTAGTGCCGGTTTGAATTTCCTGCAGTTTTCTATGTAAAACCGAGTTGGAGCTAGTTCCCCCCCATATATATGTATGGAGTGGTGTTAGCAACTAAAAGAAACTTTGTTTTCCCAACAAGCTAGATGATTATGGTTTTCACACACACTTATCTCTCAGAACAGAGCATGTGGAGTGACATTCGTTCATCTAGCACAAAGGGAACTGATTGCAGGGGTTACTTTTACTCTAGTTTCTCAGTCTATTTTCTAGTGCCGGTTTGAAATTCCTGCAGTTTTCATTGTAAACCGTGTTTGAGCAATACCTCCCTATATATATGTATGGAGTTGAGTTGGCAACTGAAAAGAATCATTCTTTCCCAAAAAGCTAGGTGAAGGTCTGCTTTCACACACACTTATCTCTGAGAACTGAGCATGTGGAGAGACGTTCGTTCATCTAGCACAAAAGGAACGGTTTGCAGGAGAAACTTTTACTCTGGTTTCTAAGTCTGTTTCCTAGTGCCGGTTTGAATTTCCTGCAGTTTTCTCTGTAAAACCGTGTTGGAGCTAGTACCCCCCCATATATATGTATGGAGAGGAGTATGCAACTGAAAAGGAACTTTGTGTTCCCAACAAACTAGGTGAAGGATGGCTTTCACAAACAATTATCTCTCAGAACTGAGCATGTGGAGAGACGTTCGTTCTTCTAGTTCAAAGGGAACGGGTTGCAGGAGAAACTTTTACTGTGGTTTCTAAGTCTCTTTCCTAGTGCCAGTTTGAAATTCCTGCAGTTTTCACTGTAATCCAGAGTTGGAGCTAGTACTTTCCCATATATATGTATGGATTGGAGTTTGCAACTGTAAAGAACTTTCTGTTCCCAAAAAGCTAGTTGAAGTACGGCTTTCACATACAATTATCTCTCAGAACTGTGCATGTGCAGAGACGTTCGTTCATCTACCACAAAGGGAACTGGTTGCAGGGGAAACGTTTTCTCTGGTTTCTCAGCCTGTTTCCTAATGCCGGGTTGAAGTTCCTGCAGTTTTCACTGTAAAACCGGGTTGGAGCTAGTGCCTCACCATATATATGTATGGAGTGGGGTTTTCAACTGAAAAGAGTCTTTGTTTTCCTTCAAGGTAGATGAAGTATGGTTTTCACACACACTTATCTCTCAGATCTGAGCATGTGGAGAGACGTTTGTTCATCTTGCAGAAAGGGAACTGGTTGCAAGGGAAACTATTACTCTTGTTTCTCAGTCTGTTTCCTAGTGCCGGTTGAAGTTCCTACAGTTTTCACTGTAACCCCGAGTTGGAGCTAGTAACTCACCATATATTTGTATGGAGAGGAGTTTGCAAATAAAAAGAATCTTTGTGTTCACAACAAGCTAGGTGAAGGACGGTTTTCAAACAAAATTATCCTTCAGAACTGAGCATCTGGAGAGACGTTCATTCATTTAGCCCAAAGAACGGGTTACAGGAAAAACTTATACTCTGGTTTCTAAGACTCTTACCTAGTGCCGGTTAGAAGTTCCTGTAGATTTCACTGTAATCCTGAGTTGGAGCTACTACATACCCATATATATGTATGGATTGGAAATTGCAACTGAAAAGAAACATTGTGTTCCCAACATATAGGTGAAGGACGCATTCACACACACTTACCTCTCAGAACTCAGCATGTGGAGAGATGTTCGTTCATCTAGCACAAAGGGAACGGTTGCAGGAGAAACTTTTTCTCTGGTTTTTCAGTCTCTTTCCTACTTCCGGTTTGAAATTCCTGCAGTTTTCATTGTAAACACGAGTGGGTGCTTGTACCTCCCCTTATAAATGTTTGAAGTGGAGTTTGCAACTGAAAAGGAACTTTGTTTTACCTACAACCTAGGAGAACTAAGGCTTTCACACACACTTATCTCTCAGAACTGAGCATGTGGAGCGAATTTAGTTCATCTATCACAAAGGGAACGGGTTGCAGGTGAAACTAATACTCTTGTTTCTCAGACAGTTTCCTAGTGCCGGTTTGAATTTCCTGCGGTTTTCACTTTATACCAGAATTGGAGCTAGTACTTTCCCTTATATATTTATGGAGTGGAGATTACAACTGAAAAGAAACTTTGTGTTCCCAAAAATCTAGGTGAAGGACGGCTTTCACACACTATTAAATCTCAGATGTGAGCATTTGTACAGACGTTCGTTCATCTACCACAAATGGAATGGATTGCAGGAGAAACTATTACTCTGAATTTTCAGTCTGTTTCCTAGTGCCTGTTTGAAGTTCCTGAAGTATTCACTGTAAATCCGAGTTGGAGCTTTTACCACCCATATATTTGTATAGAGTGGAGTTTGCAACTGAAAAGGAACTTTGTGTTCCCATCAAGCTAGGTGAAGGACGGCTTTAACATATATTATCTCTCAGAACTGATCATGTGGAGAGACGTTCGTTCATCTACTTCAAAGAGAACGGGTTGCGGGTGAAACTTTTATTCTGGTTTCTTAGTCTCTTTCCTAGTGCCAGTTTGAAGTTCCTGCACTTTTCACTGTAATACCGGGATGGAGCTAATACATACCCATATATATTTATGGAGTGGAATTTGCAACTGAAAAGAAATTTGTGTTCCAAAAAAGCTAGTTGAAGGACGGCTTTCACACACAATTATCTCTCAGAACTGAGCATGTGGAGAGACGTTCGTTCATCTAGAAATAGGAGAATGGGTTGCAGGTGAAACTTTTACTCTGTTATCTCAGTCTGTTTCCTAGTGCCGTTTGGAAGTTCCCCAGTTTTCACTGTAACACCGAGTTGGAGCTAGTAACTCCCACTTATATATATGGAGTTCAGTTTGTTACTGAAAAGAATCTTTGTGTTCACAAGTAAGCTAGGTGAAAGACGGTTTTCACACACACTTATCCCTGAGAACTGAGCATGTGGAGAGACGTTCGTTCATCTAGCACAATGGGAACTGTTTGAAAGAGAAACTTTTACTCTGTTTTCTCAGTCTGTTTCCTAGTGAAGGTTTGAAGGTCCTGCAGTTTTCACTGAAAACACAATTTGTAGTTAGTACCTACCCATATATATGTATGGACTGGAGTTTGCAACTGAAAAGAAAATTTGTATTCCCAACAAGCTAGGTGAACTGCGGCTTTCACACACATTTTTCTATCACAACTGAGCATGTGGAGCGAATTTCGTTCATCTATCACAAAGGAAGGTGTTGCAGGATAAATTAATACTCTGGTATCTCATTCTGTTTCCTAGTGCCGGTTTGAAATTCCTGCGGTTTTCATTTTATACCAGAGTTGGAACTAGTACTTCCCCTTATATATGTATGGAATGTAGTTTACAACTGTAAAGAATCTTTGTGTTCCGAACAATATAGTAGAAGGACGGCTTTCACACACACATATCTCTCAGAACTGAGCATGTGGAGAGACGTTCATTCATCTATCACAATGGGAACGGGTGGCAGGAGAAACATATATTCTGGTTTTTCAGTCTTTTTCCTAGTGCCGGTTTGAAGTTCCTGCAGTTTTCACTTATAACCAAGTTGGAGCTATTACCTCCCAATGTATAAGTTTGGAGTGGAATTTGCTACTGAAAAGGATCTTTGTGTTCTAAACAAGCAAGGTGCAGGACGGCATTTACACACACTTATCTCCCAGAACTGAGCATGTGGGTAGAATTTCTTTCATCTAGCACAAAGGGAACGGGTTGCAGGGGTACGTTTACTGTGGTTTCTCAGTCTGTTTCCTTGTGCCGGTTTGAAGTTCCTGCAGTTTTCACTGTATAACCGAGTTGGAGATATTACCTCCCCATGTATAAGCTTGGAGTGGAGTTTGCAACTGAAAGAAACTGTGTTTTCCCAACTGGATAGGTGAAGAATGGCTTTCACTCACACTTATCTTTCAGAACTGAGCATGTGGATAGAAGTTCGTTCATCTAGCACAAGGGGAACGGGTTGCAGGATTACTTTTACTGTGGTTTCTCAGTCTGTTTCCTAGTGCCGGTTTGAAGTTCCAGCAGTTTTCTCTGTAAACCCGAGTTGGAGCTAGTTACTCCCCATATATATGTATGGAGTGTAGTTTGTAACTGAAAGAAACTTTGTGATCCCAACATCCTAGGTGAAGGACGGCTTCACACACACTTATCTCTCAGAACTGAGCATGTGGAGAGACGTTCGTTCATCTAGTTGAAAGGGAATGTGCTGCAGGGTAAATTTTAATCTGTTTTCTCAGTCTGTATGTTAGATCCGGTTTGAAGTTCCTGCATTTTTCATTCTAAAACAGATTTGGAGATATTAACTCCCCATATATATGTATGGAGTGGGGTTTGCAACTGAAAATAATCTTTGTGTTCTCAACAAGCTATGTGAAGGACGGCATTCACACACATTTATCTCTCAGAACTGAGCATGTGGAGAGAAGTTCGTTCATCTCGCACAAAGGGAACGGGTTGCAGGGGAAAATTTTATTCTGGTTTCTCAGTCGGTATCCCAGTGCCGGTATGATGTTCCTGCAGTTTTCACTGTAAACCCGAGTTGGAGCTAGTATCTACCAATATATATGTATGCAGTGGAATTTCAAATGAAAAGAAACTTTGATTTCCCAACAAGCTAGGTTAAGGACGGGTTTCACACACACTTATCTCTCAGAAATGAGCATGTGGAGAGACGTTCGTTCATCTAGCACAAAGTGAATGGGCTGCAGGGGAAACTATTACTCTGGATTGTCAGTATGTTTCCTAGTCCCGGTTTGAGGGACCTGCATTTTTCACTGTAAAACCCTGTTGGAGCTAGTACCTCCCCATATATATGTATGGATGGAGTTTCCAACTGAAAAGAAACTTTGTGTTCCCAACAAGCAAGGTGAAGTACTGCTTTTACACACACTTATCTCTCACAACTGAGCATGTGGAGAGAATTTCGTTCATCTAGCACAAAGGGAACGGATTGCAGGGGAAACTTTTACTCTGGTTTCTCAGTCTGTTTTCTAGTGCCGGTTTGAAGTTCCTGCAGTTTTCACTGTAAACCGGATTTGGAGATAGAACCTCCCCATATATATTTATGGATTGGTGTTTTCAACGGAAAAGAATCTTTTTTTCCCAACAAGCTACTTGAAGGACGGCTTTCACAAACACTTGTATCTAAGAACTGAGCATGTGGAGAGACTATCTTACATATAGCAAAAATGGAACGGGTTGCAAGAGAAACATTAACTCTGCTTTCTCAGTCTGTTTCCTAGTGCCAGTTTTAAATTCCTGCAGTTTTCACTGTAAACCCGAGTTCGAGCTTGTTAGTACACATATATATGTATGGATTGGAATTTTTAACTGAAAAGAAATTTTGTGTTCCCAAAAAGGAAGGTGAAAGACGGCTATCACACTCATTTATCTCTCAGAACTGAGCATTTTGAGAGACGATCGTTCATCTAGCACAAATGGAACGTGTTGAAGGAGAAACTGTTACTCTGTTTTCTCTGTCTGTTTCCTAGTACCGGTTTGATGTTTCTGCAGTTTTCACTGTAAAACAGATTTGGAGCTAGTACTTCCCCATATATATTTATGGAGTGGTGTTTGCAACTGAAAAGAAACTTTGTGTTCACAACAAGCTAGGTGAAGGACGGCTTTCACACATACTTATCTCTCAGAACTGAGCATGTAGTTCGACGTTCGTTCATTTAGCACAAAGGGAACGGGATGCAGGAGAAACTTTTACTCTGGTTTCTCAGTCTGTTTCCTAGTGCCGGTTGAATTTCCTGCAGTTTTCACTGTAAAAACGGGTTGGAGCTATAACCTACCCATATATATATATGGAGTGGAGTTTGCAACTGCAAAGATTCTTTGTGTTCACAACAAGATAGGTGAAGTACGGCTTTCAGACACAATTACCTCTCAAATCTGAGCATGTGGAGAGACTTACGTTCATCTAGCACAAAGGGAACGGTTTGCAGGAGAAACGATTACACTGTTTCTAAGTCTGTTTCCTAGTTCCGGTTTGAAGTTCCACAGTTTTCACTGTATCCCATATTTGTTGTTATTACCTCCCCATATATATGTATGGAATGGAGTTTGCAATTGAAATGATACGTAGTGTTCCCTCGAGGCTTGGTGAAAGCTGCTATAGCACACAATTATCCCTCAGAAATGAGCATGTGGAGAGACGTTCGTTCATTTAACAGAAAGGGAACGGTTTGCAGGGGAAAATTTTACTCTGGTTTCTCAGCCTGTGTCCTATAGCAGGTTTGAAGTTCCTGCAGTTTTCACTGTAAACAGGATTTGTTGCTACTACCTCCCCATATATATGTATGGAGTGGTGTTAGCAACTGAAAAGTAACTTTGTGTTCCCAACAAGCTAGGTGAACGAAGGCTTTCACACACACATATCTTTCACAACTGAGCATGTTGAGAGACTTTCGTTCACCAGCACAAACGGAACGGGTTGCTGGAGAAACATTTACTCTGGTTTCTCAGTCTGTTTCCTAGTGCCGGTTTGAAGTTCCTGCAGTTTTCACTGTAAAACAGAGTTGGAGCTAGTACCTCCCCATATGTATGTATGGAGTGGTGTTTACAACTGAAAAGAAACTTTGTGTTCCCAACAAGCTAGGTGAAGGACGGGTTTCACACACACTTATCTCTCAGAAATGAGCATGTGGAGAGACGTTCGTTCATCTAGAACAAAGGGAACGGGTTGTAGGAGAAACTTTTACTCTGCTTTCTCAGTATGTTTCCTTGAGCCGTTTTGATGGTTCTGCATTTTTCACTGTAAAACCGAGTTAGAGCTTGTACCACTCCATATATATGTATGGGGTGAAGTTTGCAACTGAAAAGAAACTTTGATTTCCCAACAAGCTTGGTGAAGGACAGCTTTCACACACAACTACCTCTGAGATCTGAGCACGTGGAGAGACGTTCGTTCATCTAGCACAAAGTGAACAGTTTGCAGGAGAAACTTTTACTCTGGTTTCTCAGTCTGTTTTCTAGTGCCGGTTTGAAGATCCTGCAGTTTTCACTGTAAAATCGAGTTGGAGCTTGTACCTCCCCATATATATGTATGGAATGGATTTTGCAACTGAAAAAAAATTTGTGTTCCCAACAAGCAAGTTGACGGACGGCTTTCACACACTCTTATCTCTCAGATCTGAGCATGTGGAGAGACTTTCGTTCAACTAGAACAAAGGGAACGGTTTGCAGGGGAAACTATTACTCTGGTTTCTCAGCCTGTGTCCTAGTGCAGGTTTGAAGTTCCTGAGTTTTCACTGTAAACAGGATTTGTTGCTACTTCCTCTCCATATATATGTATGGAGTGGAGTTTGCAACTGAAAACAATCTTTGTGTTCCCAACAAGCTAGGTGAAGGACGCCTTTCACACACACATTTCTCTCAGAACTGAGCATGTGGAGAGACCTTCGTTCATCTAGCAAAATGGGAACAGGTTGCATCAGAAACTTTTACTCTGGTTTCTCAGTCTGTTCCCAAGTTCTGGTTTCACGGTCCTGCAGATTTCACTGTAAATCCGGGTTGGAGCTAGTACCTCCCCATACATATGTATGGAGTGGAGTTTGCAATTGAAAAGAAACTTTGTGTTTCCAACAAGCTATGTGAAGGATAGCTTTAACATACACTTAACTCTAACAACTGAGCATGTGGAAAAACGTTCGTTCATCTAGTACAAAGGGAACGGGTTGCAGGAGAAACTTTTACTCTGGTTTCTCATTCTGTTTCCTAGTGCCGGTTTGAAGTTCCTGCAGTTTTCACTGTAAATCTGATATGGAGCTAGAACCTGCCATATATATGTATGGAGAGGAGTTTGCAACTGAAAACAAACTTTGTGTTCCCAACAAGATAAGGGAAGTTCGGCTTTCACACACACTTATCTCTCACAATTGAGCATGTGGAGAGACGTTCGTTCATGTAGAACAAAGGGAACGGTATGCAGGGGAACCTTTTACTCTGGTTTCTCATTCTGTTTCCTAGTCCCTGTTGAAGGTCCTGCAGTTTTCACTGTAAAACCGTGTTGGAGCTAGTACCTCCCCATATATATGTATGGAGTGGAGTTTGCAACTGAAAAGAAACTTTGTGTTCCCAACAAGCTATGTGAAGGACGGCATTCACACACACATATCTCTCAGAGCTGAGCATGTGGAGAGATGTTCGTTCATCTAGCACAAAGGGAACGGGTTGCAGGAGAAACTTTTACTCTGGTTTCTCAGTCTGTTTCCTAGTCCCGGTTTGAAGGTCCAGCATTTTTCGTTTTAAAACCGAGTTGGAGCTAGTACCTCCCCATATATATGTATGGAATGGAGTTTGCAACTGAAAATAAACTTTGTGTTCCCAACAAGCAAGGTGACGGTCGGCTTTCACACACACTTATCTCTCACAACTGATCATGTGGAGCGACTTTCGTTCATCTAGCACAAAAGGAAGGGTTTGCAGGAGAAACTAATAATTTGTTTCTCAATCTGTTTCCTAGTGCCGGTTTGAAGTACCTGCAGTTTTCACTGTATCCCATATTTGTTGTTATTACCTCCCCATATATATGTATGGAATGGAGTTTGCAATTGAAAAGATACGTAGTGTTCCCACGAAGATAGGTAAAAGTGGCTATAGCACACAATTATCTCTCAGAACTGAGCATGTGGAGAGACGTTCGTTCATTTAACACAAGTGGAACGGTTTGCAGGAGAAAATTTTACTCTGGTTTCTCAGCCTGTGTCCTAGTGCAGGTTTGAAGTTACTGCAGTTTTCACTGTATCCCATATTTGTTGTTATTACCTCCCCATATATATGTATGGAGTGGAGTTTGCAACTGCAAACAATCTTTGTGTTCCCAACCAGCTAGGTGTATTACGGCATTCACACACACTTATTTCTCAGAACTGAGCATGTGGAGAGACGTTCGTTCATCTAGCACAAAGGGAACGGGTTGCAGGAGAAAATTTTACTCTGGTTTCTCAGCCTGTGTCCTAGTGCAGGTTTGAAGTTACTGCAGTTTTCACTGTATCCCATATTTGTTGTTATTACCTCCCCATATATATGTATGGAGTGGAGTTTGCAACTGCAAACAATCTTTGTGTTCCCAACCAGCTAGGTGTATTACGGCATTCACACACACTTATCTCTCAGAACTGAGCATGTGGAGAGACGTTCGTTCATCTAGCACAAAGGGAACGGGTTGCAGGAGAAACTTTTACTCTGGTTTCTTAGTCTGTTTTCTAGTGCGAGTATGAAGTTCCTGCCATTTTCACTGTAAAACCGAGTTGAAGATAGTACATCCTCATATATATGTATGGAGAGGAGTTTGCAACTGAAAAGAATCTTTGTGTTCCCAACAAGCTAGGTGAAGGACGGCTTTCACACACAATTATCTCTCAGAGCTGAGCATGTGGAGAGACGTTAGTTCATCTAGCACAAAGAGAACGGGTTGCAGGAGAAACTTTTACTCTGGTTTCTCAGTCTGTTTCCTAGTCCCGGTTGAAGGTCCAGCATTATTCATTTTAAAACCGAGTTGGAGCTAGTACCTCCCCATATATATGTATGGAATGGAGTTTGCAACTGAAAAGAAACTTTGTGTTCCCAACAAGCAAGTTGACGGTCGGCTTTCACACACACTTATCTCTCACAACTGATCATGTGGAGCGACTTTCGTTCATCTAGCACAAAGGGAATGGATTTCAGGAGAAACTAATAATTTGTTTCTCAGTCTGTTTCCTAGTGCCGGTTTGAAGTTCCTGCAGTTTTCACTGTAAAACCGAGTTGGAGCTAGTACCTCCCATATATATATAAGGAGTTTATTTTATAATTAAAAAAATGTGTGTTCCCAACAAGCTAGTTGAAGGACGGATTTCACACACACTTATCTATCAGAACTGAGCATGTGGAGAGTCTTTCGTTTATCCAGCACAGAAGAATGGTTTGCAGGAGAAACTTTTTATCTGGTTTCTCAGTCTGTTTCCTAGTGCCGGATTGAAGTTCCTGCAGTTTTCACTGTAAAACGGATTTGGAGCTAGTACCTCCCAATATATATGTATGAATTGGAGTATGCAACGGAAAATCATCTTTTTTCCCAACAAGCTACTTGAAGGATGTCTTTCACACCCACATATCTCTCAGAACTGAGCATGTGGAGAGACTTTCGTTCATCTAGCACAATGGTATCTGGTTGCAGGGGAAACTTTTACTCTGGTTTCTCAGTCAGTTTCCTAGTGCCGGTTTGAAGTTCCTGCTGTTTTCATTTTATACAAGGTTTTTAGCTAGTACTTTCCCTTATATATGTATGGATTGGAGCTTAGAACTGAAAAGGAAATTTGTGTTCCCAACAATCTTGGTGAAGGACTGCTTCACACACAATTAACTCTCAGAAATGAGCATGTGAAGAGACGTTCGTTCATCTAGTTCAAAGGGATCGTGTTGCTGGAAGAAAATTTGACTCTGGTTTCTAAGTCTCTTTCCTAGTGCCAGTTTGAAATTCCTGCACTTTTCACTGTAATACCGACTTGGAGCTAATACATTCCCATATATTTTATGGGGTGGAGTTTGCAACTAAAAAGAATCTTTGTGTTCACAACAAGCTAGGTGAAGGAGGGCATTGACACACACTTATTTCTCAGAACTGAGCATGTGGAGAGACGTTCGTTCACCTAGCACAAAAGGAACGGTCTCCAGGAGAAACTTTTAATGTGCTTTCTCAGTCTGTTTCCTAGTGACGATTTGAAGTTCCTGCAGTTTCACTTTAAAACACAGTAGGAACTAGTACTTCCCCTTATATATTTATGAAGTGGAGTTTGCAACTGAAAAGGAACTTTTTGTTCCCAAAATGCTAGGTGAAGCCCGGCTTTCACACACACTTATCTCTCAGAAATGAGCATGTGGAGAGACGTTCGTTCTTCTAGCACAAATGGAATTGGTTGCAGGGGAAATTTTTCTCTGGTTTCTCAGTATGTTTCCTATTGACGGTTTGAAATTACTACAGTTTTCATTTTAAACCCGTGTTGGTGCAAGTACCTCCCCATATATATGTATGGAGTGGAGATAGTAACTGAAAAGAATCATTCTTTCCCAAAAATCTAGGTGAAGGACGGCTTTCACACACACTTATCTGTCAGAACTGAGCATGTGGATAGACGTTCATTCATCTAGCACAAAGGGAATGGGTTGCAGGAGTAACTTTTACACTGGTTTCTCAGTCACTTTCCTGTTGCCGGTATGATGTTCCTGTGGTTTTCCCTTTATACCAGATTTGGAGCTAGTATTTCCCCTTATATATTATGGATTGGAGTTTACAACTGAAAAGAAACTTTGTGTTCCCAACAACCTAGGTGAAGGACGGCTTTCACACACAATTAACTCTCAGAAGTAAGCATGTGAAGACACGTTCTTTCATCTAGCACAAAGGAAACGGAGTGCAGGAGAAAATTTTACTCTCTTTTCTCAGTCTGTTTCCTAGTGCCGGTTTGAAGTTCCTGCATTATTCACTGTATATCCGAGTTGGAGCTTGTACCTACCCATATATATGTATGGAGTGGAGGTTTAAACTAAAAAGAATCTTTGTGATCCAAACAAGCTAGGTGAAGGATGGCTTTCACAAAATATTATCTCTCAGAACTGAGCATGTGGAGAGACTTTCGTTAATCTAGTTCAAATGGAACGGGTTGCAGGAGTAACATTTACTCTGGTTTCTAAGTCTCTTCCCTAGTGCCAGTTTGAAATTCCTGCACTTTTAACTGAAATCGCAAGTTGGAGCTAGTATCTTCCCATATATATGTATGGAGTGGTGTTAGCAACTGAAAAGAAACTTTGTTTTCCCAACAAGCTAGATGAAGTATGGTTTTCACACACACTTATCTCTCAGAACAGAGCATGTGGAGAGACTTTCGTTCATCTAGCACAAAGGGAACTGATTGCAGGGGTAACTTTTACTCTAGTTTCTCAGTCTATTTTCTAGTGCCGGTTTGAAATTCCTGCAGTTTTCATTGTAAACCGTGTTTGAGCAAGTACCTCCCTATATATATGTATGGAGTTGAGTTGGCAACTGAAAAGAATCTTTCTTTCCCAAAAAGCTAGGTGAAGGTCTGCTTTCACACACACTTATCTCTGAGAACTGAGCATGTGGAGAGACGTTCGTTCATCTAGCACAAAATGAACGGGTTGCAGAAGAAACTTTTACTTTGGTTTCTCAGTCAGTTTCCTAGTGTCGGGTTGAAGTTCCTGCTGTTTTCAATTTATACCAGATTTTAGCTTGTACTTCCCCTTATATATGTATGGATTGGAGTTTACAAATGAAAAGAAACTTTCTGCTCCCAACAATCTAGGTGAAGGACGGCTTTCACACACACTTATCTCTCAGAACTGAGCATGTGGAGAGACGTTCGTTCATCTAGCACAAAGGGAACGGGTTGCAGGAGAAACTTTTATTTTGCTTTCCAGTCTGTTTAATAGTTCCGGTTTGAAGTTCCTGCAGTTTTCACTGTAAAACCGAGTTGAAGCTAGTGCATCCATATATATATGTATAGATTGGTGTTTGCAACTGAAAAGAAACTTTGTGTTCCCAAAGCTAGTTGAAGGACGGCTTTCACACACACTTATCTGTAAGAACTGAGCATGTGGAGAGACGTTCGTTCATCTAGCACAAAATGAACGGGTTGCAGGGAAACTTTTACTGTGGTTTCTCATTCTGTTTCCTAGTACGGTTGGAGGTTTCTACAGTTTTCACTGTAGAAGCGAGTTGGAGCTAGTATCTCCCCATATATATGTATGGAGTAGAGTTTACAACTGAAAAGAAATTTTCTTTTCCCAACAAGCTAAGTGAAGTACAGCTTTCACACTCAATTATCTCTCAGAACTGAGCATGTGGAGAGACATTCATTCATCTAGCACAAAGGGAACGGGTTGCAGGAGAAGCTTTTACAATGACTTCTCAGTCAGTTTACTGTTGCCGGTTTGAAGTACCTGTGATTTTCAATTTATACCAGATTTGGAGCTAGTACTTCACCTTATATATTGTAGATTGGAGTTTCCAACTGAAAAGAAACTTTGTATTCATAACAATCTAGGTGAAGGACGGCTTTCACACACAAATAACTCTCAGAATTGAGCATGTGAAGAGACGTTCTTTCATCTAGCACAAAGGGAACGGATTGCAGGAGAAACAATTACTCTGTTTTCTCAGTCTGTTTCCTAGTGCCTGTTTGAAGTTCCTGAAGTATTCACTGTAAATCCGAGTTGGAGCTTTTACCACCACATATATTTGTATAGAGTGTAGTTTGCAACTGAAAAGGAACTTTGTGTACCAAACAAGGTAGGTGAAGGATGGCTGTCACAAACAATTATCTCTCAGAACTGAGCATGTGGAGAGACTTTCGTTCATCTAGCACAAAGGGAATGTGTTGCAGGGGAATCTTACTCTGTTATCTCAGTCTGTTTTCTAGTGCCGGTTTGAAGTTCCTACAGTTTTCACTGTAAACACGAGTTGGATCTAGTACCCCCCCATATATATGTATGGAGTGTAGTTTGCAACTGAAAAGAACCTTTGTTTTCCCAACAAGCTAGATGAAGTATGATTTTCACACACACTTATCTCTCAGAACTGAGCATGTGGAGAGACGTTCGTACATCTAGCGAAATGGGATCTGGTTGCAGGGGAAACATTTACTCTTGTCTCTCAGTCTGTTTCCTATTGCCGGTTTGAAGTTCCTGCATTTTTCACTGTAAATCCGGGTTGAAGCTATTACATCCAAATATATATGTATGCATTGGTGTTTGCAACTGAAAAGAAACTTTGTGTTCCCAACAAGCTAGGTGAAGGGCGGCTTTCACACACATTTATCTGTAAGAACTGAGCATGTGGAGAGACGTTTGTTCATCTAGCACAAAGGGAAAAATTTTTCAAGATAAACTATTATTATGGTTTGTCAGATTGTTTCCTAGTGCCGAGTTGCAGTTCCTTCAGTTTTAATTGTAAACCCGTGTTGGAGCCAGAACCTCCTCATATTTTTGTATGGAGTGGAGATAGTAACTGAAAATAATCATTCTTTCCCAAAATGCAAGATGAAGGACGGCTTTCACACACACTTATCTGTCAGACCTGAGCATGTGGAGAGACTTTCATTCATCCAACACAAAGGGAACGGGTTGCAGGAGAAACTTTTACACTGATTTCTCAGTCAGTTTCCTGTTGCCAGTTTGAAGTACCTGTGGTTTTCACTTTATACCAGATTTGGAGCTAGTACTTCCCCTTATATATTATGGATTGTAGTTTACAACTGAAAAGAAACTTTGTATTCCCAACAATCTAGGTGAAGGACGGCTTTCACACACAATTAACTCTCAGAAGTGAGCATGTGAAGAGACGTTCGTTCATCTAGCACAAAGGCAACGGATTGCAGGAGAAACTATTACTCTGATTTCTCAGTCTGTTTCCTAGTGCCTGTTTGAAGTTCCTGAAATATTCACTGTAAATCCGAGTTGGAGATTTTACCACCCCATATATTTGTATGGAGTGGAGTTTGCAACTGAAAAGGAACTTTGTGTTCCCAACAAGCTAGGTGAAGCATAACTTTCACAAACAATTATCTCTCAGAACTGAGCATGTGGAGAGAAGTTCGTTCATCTAGTTCAAAGGGAACGGTTTGCAGGAGAACTTTTACTGTGGTTTCTAAGTCTCTTTCCTAGTGCCAGTTTGAAATTCCTGCACTATTCACTGTAATCCCGAGTTGGAGCTAGTACCTTGCCATATATATGTATGGAGTAGAGTTTGAAAATGAAAAGAAACTTTGTGTTCCCAACAAGCAAGTTGACGGACGGCTTTCACACACACTTTTCTCTCAGAACTGAGCATGTGTAGAGACGTTCGTCCATCTAGCAAAATGGGATCAGGTTGCAGGGGAAACTTTTACTCTTGTCTCTCAGTCTGTTTCCTACTGCCGGTTTGAAGTTCCTGCAGTTTTCACTGTAACCCCGAGTTGGAGTTCCTAACTCCCCATATATTTGTATGGATTGGAGTTTGCAACTAAAAACAATCTTTGTGTTCCCAACAAGCTAGGTGAAGGACGGCTTTCACACACAATTATCTCTCAGAACTGAGCATGTGGAGACATGTTCGTTCATCTAGCACAAATGGAACGGGTTGCAGGATAAACTTTTACTCTGGTTTCTAAGATCCTTTCCTAGTTCCGGTTTGAAATTCCTGCAGATTTCACTGTAATCCTGAGTTGGAGCTACTACATACCCAATTATATGTATGGAGTGGAGTTTGCAACTGAAAAGAAACTTTGTGTTCCCAACATATAGGTGAAGGACAGATTCACACACAGTTACTTCTCAGAATTGAGCATTTGGAGAGACGTTCGTTCTTCTAGCACAAAGGGAACTGTTTGAAGGAGAAACTATTTGTCTGGTTTCTAAGTCAGTTTCCTAGTGCCGGTTTGAAGGTCCTACATTTTTCACTGTAAACCCGAGTTGGAGCTAGTACCTCCCCATACATATGTATGGATTGGAGTTTGCAACTGAAAAGAAACTTTGTGTTCCCTACAAGCTAGGTGAAGGACGGCTTTCACACACACTTATCTCTCAGAACTGAGCATGTGGAGAGACGGTCGATCATTTAGCAGAAATGGAACGGATTGCAAGGGTAACATCTATTCTGGTTTCTCAGTCTGTCTCCTAGTACCTGTTTGAAGTTCCTGAATTATTCACTGTAAATACGAGTTGGAGCTTTTACCCCCCCCATATATTTGTATAGAGTGGAGTTTGCAACTGAAAAGGAACTTTCTGTACCCATCAAGCTACGTGAAGGATGGCTTTCACACATATTATGTCTCAGAACCGATCATGTGGAGAGACGTTCGTTCATCTACTTCAAAGGGAACGGGTTGCAGGTGAAACTTTTACTCTGGTTTCTTAGTCTCTTTCCTAGTGCCAGTTTGAAGTTCCTGCACTTTTCAATGTAATACCGAGTTGGAGCTAATACATACCCATATATATTTATGGAGTGGAATTTGCAACTGAAAAGAAATTTGTGTTCCAAAAAAGCTAGTTGAAGGACGGCTTTCACACACAATTATCTCTCAGAACTGAGCATGTGGAGAGACGTTCGTTCATCTAGATAAAGGGGAACAGGTTGCAGGTCAAACTTTTACTCCATTATCTCAGTCTGTTTCCTAGTGCCGTTTGGAAGTTCCCCAGTTTTAACTGTAACACCGAGTTGGAGCTAGTAACTCCCACATATATATATGGATTTGAGTTTGTTACTGAAAAGAATCTTTGTGTTCACAACTAAGCTAGGTGAAAGACGGTTTTCACACACACATATCCCTGAGAACTGAGCATGTGGAGAGACGTTCGTTCATCTAGCACAAAGGGAACGGTTTGAAGGAGAATCTTTTACTCTGGTTTCTCAGTCTGTTTTGTAGTGCCGGTTTGAAGTTCCTACAGTTTTCACTGTAAAACCGAGTTGGAGCTAGTAAGTCCCCATATATATGTAAGGACTGTAGTAAGCAACTGAAAGAAACTATGTGTTCCCAACAAGCAAGGTGAAGGATGACTTTCACACACACTTATCTCTCAGAACTGAGCATGTGGAGAGACGTTCGTTCATCTCGCACAAAGGGAACGGGTTGCAGGGGAAAGTTTTATTCCGGTTTCTCAGTCTGTATCCTTGTGCCGGTTTGACGTTCCTGCAGTTTTCACTGTAAACCCGCGTTGGAGATAGTATCTACCCATATATATGTATGGAGTGGAGTTTGCAACTGAAAAGAAATTTGTGTTCCAAAAAGCTAGTTGAAGGACGGCTTTCACACACTGTTATCTCTCAGAACTGAGCATGTTTAGAGGCGTTCGTTCATCTAGAAAAAGGAGAAAGGGTTGCAGGTCAAACTTTTTCTCTGTTATCTCAGTCTGTTTCCTAGTGCCGGTTTGAAGTTCCTGCAGTTTTCCCTGTGTAACCGATTTGGTGCTAGAACACCCCATATACATGTATGGAGTGGAGTTTGCAAGTGAAAAGTAACTTTGTGTTCCAACAAGTTATGTGATGGACGGCTTTCACAGACAAATATCACTCAGGACTGAGCATGTGGAGAGACGTTCTTTCATCTAGCACAAAGGGAACGGGTTTCAGGGGAAACTTTTACATTGGTTCCTCAGTCTCTTTCCTAGTGCCGTTTTGAAGTTCCTGCAGTTTTCCCTCTAAAACCGAGGTCGAGCTATTACTTTCCATTATATATATATGCAGTGTTGTTTGCTATGAAAGGAAACTTTGTGTTCCCATCAAGCTAGGTGAAGGATGGCATTCACACACACTTATCTCTCAGAACTGAGCATGTGGAGAGACTTTCGTTCATCTAGCACAAAGGGAACGGGTTGCAGGAGAAACTTTTACTCTGGTTTCTCAGTCTGTTTCCTAGTGCCGGTATGAAGTTCCTGCAGTTTTCACTGTAAAGCCGAGTTGGAGCTAGTAATTCCCCAAATATATGTAAGGAGTGTAGTTAGCAACTGAAAGAAACTTAGTTTTCCCAACAAGCTAAGTAAAGGACGGCATTCTCACACACTTATCTCTCAGAACTGAGCATGTGGAGAGACGTTCGTTCATCTCGCAAAAAGGGAACGGGTTGCAGGGGAAAGTTTTATTCTTGTTTCTCAGTCTGTATCCTAGTGCCGGTTTGATGTTCCTGCAGTTTTCAGTGTAAACCCGTGTTGGAGCTAGTATCTACCCATATATATATATGGAGTGGAGTTTCAACTGAAAAGAAACTTTGATTTCCCTACAAGCTAGGTGAAGGACGGCTTCACACACAATTGTATGTCAGAAATAAGCATGTGGAAAGACGTTCGTTCATCTAGCACAAAGGGAACCGGTTGCAGGAGAAACTTTTACTCTGGTTTCTCACTCTGTTTCCTAGTGCCGGATTTAATTTCCTGCAGTTTTCACTGTAAAACCGAGTTGGTGCTAGTACCTAACATATATATTTATGGACTGGAGTTTGCAACTGAAAACAAACTGTGTTTTCCCAACAAGCTAGGTGAACTACGGCTTTCACACACACGTATCTCTCAGAAGTGAGCGTGTGGATAGACTTTCGTTCATCTAGCACAAAGGGAACGGGATGCCGGAGTACTTTTACTGTTTTTTCTCAGTCTGTTTCCTAGTTCCAGTTTGAAGTTCCTGCAGTCTTCACTTTAAACCCGAGTTGGAGCTAGTTTCTACCCATAAATATGTATGGAGTGGAGTTTGCAACTGAAAAGAAACTTTTGGTTTCCAACAAGCAAGGTGAAGGACGGCATTCACACACATTTATCTCTCAGAACTGAGTATTTGGAGAGACTTTCGTTCATCTAGCACAAAGGGAAAGGGTTGAAAGTGTACTTTTACTCTGGTTTCTCAGTCTGTTTCCTAGTGCCAGTTTGAATTTCCTGCAGTTTTCACTGTTAACCGATTTGGAGCTAGTACTTCCCCATATATATATATGGAGTGAAGATTGCATCTGAAAAGAAACTTTGTGTTCCCAAACAAGCTATGTGATATACGGCTTTCACACACACATATCTCTCAGGACTGAGCATGTGGAGAGACATTCGTTCATGTAGCACAAAGGGAACATGTTGCAGGGGAAACTTTTACTTTCGGTCCTCAGTATCTTTCATAGTGCCTGTTAAAAGTTCCTGCAGTTTTTCACTCTAAAACCGAGGTCAAGCTTTTTCTTTCTATTATATATATATGCAGTGTAGTTTGCAATGAAAAGAAACTGTGTTCCGAAAAAGTAGGTGAAAGACGGCTTTCACACAGACTTATCTCTCAAAAGTGAGCATGTGGAGAGACGTTCGTTCATCTAGCACAAAGGGAAAATTTTTCAAGATAAACTATTACTCTGCTTTCTCAGATTGTTTCCTAGTGCTGGTTTGAAGTTTCTGCATTTTTCATTGTAAATCCGTTTTGGTGCAAGTACCTCCCCATATATATGTATGGAGATGAGTTGGCAACTGAAAAGAATCATTTTTTCCCAAAAAGCTTGTTGAAGTACGGCTTTCACACACACTTATCTCTCAGAACTGAGTATGTGGAGAGACGTTATTTCATCTAGCACAATAGGGACGGGTTGCAGGAGAAACTTTTACTCTGGTTTCTCAGTCTGTTTCCTAGTGCCGGTTTGAAGTTCCTGCAATTTTCACTGAAAAACCGTGTTGGTGCTAGTACCTAACATATATATGTATGGAGTGGAGTTTGCAACTGAAAACAAACTGTGTTTTCCCAACAAGCTACGTGAATTACGGCTTTCACACACACTTATCTCTCAGAACTGAGCATGTGAATAAACATTCGTTCATCTAGCACAAAGGGAACGGGTTGCAGGAGAAATTTTTACTCTGGATTCTCAGTCTGTTTCCTAGTTCCGGTAAGATGTTCCTGCAGTTTTCACTGTAAAACCGAGTTGGAGCTGGTATCACCCCATATATATTAAAGGAGTGGAGTTTGGAGCTGAAAAGAATCTTTGTGTCCATAACAGGCTAGGTAAAGGACGGCTTTAACACACAATTGTCTCTCAGAATTCAGTATGTGTAGAGACGTTCTTTCATCTAGCACAAAGGGAACTGGCTGCAGGTGGAACATTTACTCTGGATTCTCAGTCTTTTTCCTAGTGCCGGTTTGAAGTTCCTGCAGTTTTCACTGAATATTAGGGTTGGAGCTAGTACCTCACCATATATAAGTATGCAGTGGAGTTTGCAACTGAAAAGAAACATTGTATTCCCAACAAGCTAGGTGAAGTACGGCATTCACACACACTATTCTCTCAGAACTGAGCATGTGGAGAGACGTTCGTTCATCTAGCAAAAATGGAACGGGATGAAGTAGAAACTTTTACTCTGGTTTCTCAGTCTGTTTCCAAGTGCCGGTTTAAAGTTCCTGAAGTTTTCACTGTAAAAACGAGTTCGAGCTAGTAACCCCACATAAATATGTATGGAGGGGAGTTTGCAACTGAAAAGAATCTTTGTTTTCCCAACAAGGTAGGTGAAGAACGGCTTCCACACACACTATTCTCTCAGAACTCAGCATGTGGATAGACTTTCGTACATCTAGCACAAATGGAAACGGATGAAGAGAAACTTTTACTCTGGTTTCTCAGTCTGTTTCCTAGTGCCGGTTTGAATTTCCTGCACTTTTCACCCTAAATTCGAGGTGGAGCTTGAGCCTCCCCATATATATGTATGGAGTTTAGTTTGCAACTTAAAAGAATCATTGTCTTCCCAACAAGCTAGGTGAAGGACGGCTTTCACACACAATTTTCTCTCAGAACTGAGCATGTGGATAGACGTTCCTTCATCTAGCAGAAACGGAACCGTTTGCAGGAAAACTTTTACTCTGGTTTCTTAGTCCTTTTCATAGTGTCGGTTTGAATTTCCGGTAGTTTTCATAGTAAAACTCTGTTGAGTTAGTACTTCCCCATGTATATGTATGGAGTGGTGTTTGCTTCTGAAAAAAAACTTTGTGTTCCCAACAAGCTAAGTACAGGACGGCATTCAACCACACTTATCTCTGAGAACTGAGTATGTGGAGAGACATTCGTTCATCTAACACAAAGGGAACGGTTTGCAGGAGAAACTTTTATTCTGGGTTCTAAGTGTGTTTCCTAGTGCTGGTTAGAAATTCCTGCAAATTTCACTGTAAACACGAGTTGAAGCTCGTACCTTCCCATATATATGTATGGACTGGTGTGTGCAATGAAAAGATTCTTTGTGTTCTCAACAAGCTAACTGCAGGACGGCATTCACACACAAATTTATCTCAGAACTGAGCATGTGGAGAGACATTCGTTCATCTAGCACAGAAGGAACTGTTGCAGGAGAAATTTTTACTCTGGTATCTCTGAGTGTTTCCTACAGCCGGTTTCAAGTTACTGCAGTTTTCCCTGTAAAACCGAGTTGGAGCTAGTACCACCCATATATATGTATGGAGTTTAGTGAGCAACTGAAAAGAATCTTTGTGTTCCCAACAAGCTAGGTGAAGGGCGGCTTTCACACACACTTATCTCTCAGAACTGAGCATGTTGAGAGACTTTCGTTCATCTAGCACAAATGGAAGAGGTTGCAGGGGAAACTTTTACTCTGGTTTCTCAGTCAGTTTCCTAGTGCCGATTTGAAGTTCTGCAGTTTTCACTGTAAATTCGAGTTAGGTCTATTACATACCCATATAAATGTATGGAGTGGAGTTTGCAACTTAAAAGAATCTTTGTGTTCCCAACAAGCTAGTTGAAGTACGGCATTCAAATGAACTTATCTCTCAGAACTGAAAATGTGGAGAGTCGTTCGTTCATCTAGCACAAAGGGAAAGGGTTGCAGGAGAAACATTTACTCTGGTTTCTCAGTCTGTTTCCTAATGACAGTTTGAAGTTCCTGCAGTTTTTACTGTAAACCAGATTTGGAGCTAGTACCTCCCCATATATATTTATGGAGTGGAGTTTGCAACTGAAAAGAAACTTTGTGTTCCCACAAGCTAGGTGAAGGACGGCTATCAAACACAATTATCTCTCAGAACTGAGCATGTGAAGAGACTTTCGTTCATCTAGCACAAAGGAACGGGATGAAGGAGAATCTTTTACTCTTATTTAAGTCTGTATTCTAGTGCTGGTTTGATGTTCCGGCATTTTTCACTGTTAAACAGAGTTTCAGCTAGTATCTCCCCATATATATTTATGGAGTGGAGTTGGCATCTGAAAACAAACTATGTTTTCCCAACAAGCTATGTGAAGGACGGCTTTCACACACACTTATCTCTCAAAACTGAGCATGTGGAGAGACGTTCGTTCATCTAGCACAAAGTGAACGTGTTGCAGGAGAAACTTTTACTCTGGGTTCTCAGTCTGTTTCCTAGTGCAGGTTTGATGTTCCTGCAGTTTTCACTATAAACAAGATTTGCAGCTAGTATCTTCCCTTATAAATATATGGAATGGAGTTTGCAACTGAAAAGAATCTATGTGTTCCCAACAAGCTAGTTGAAGGAAGGCTTTCACACACACTTATCTCTCAGAACTGAGCATGTGGAGAGACTTTCGCTCATGAGCACAAATGAACGGTTTGCAGGAGAAATTTTACTCTGGTTTCTCAGTGTCTCCTATTGCCGAGTTGAAAGTACTGCAGTTTTCACTCTAATATATTGGAGCTAGTACCTCCCCATAAATGTGTATGGAATGGGGTTTGCAACTGTAAAGAATCTTCATGTTCCCAACAAGCTTGTTGAAAGACGGCTTTCACACACAATATCCTCAGAACTGAGCATGTGGGAGAAGGAAGTGTCGTTCA